>NC_133336.1:220441704-220539468 GCF_042186555.1 Aquarana catesbeiana | reverse complement strand
AGGGGGAGAGATAAGGAGAGAGGAACGGAGGGGGAGTACGGAGGGGGAGAGATAAGGATAGAGGAACGGAGGGGGAGAGATAAGGAGAGAGGAACGGAGGGGGAGTACGGAGGGGGGACAGATAAGGATAGAGGAACGGAGGGGGAGAGATAAGGAGAGAGGAACGGAGGGGGAGTACGGAGGGGGACAGATAAGGAGAGAGGAACGGAGGGGGAGAGATAAGGAGAGAGGAACGGAGGGGGAGTACGGAGGGGGACAGATAAGGAGAGAGGAACGGAGGGGGAGAACGGAGGGGGAGAGATAAGGAGAGAGGAACGGAGGGGGAGTACGGAGGGGGACAGATAAGGTAAGAGGAACGGAGGGGGAGAGATAAGGAGAGAGGAACGGAGGGGGAGTATGGAGGGGGACAGATAAGGAGAGAGGAACGGAGGGGGAGTACGGAGGGGGAGAGATAAGGATAGAGGAACGGAGGGGGAGTACGGAGGGGGACAGATAAGGAGAGAGGAACGGAGGGGGAGAACGGAGGGGGAGAGATAAGGAGAGAGGAACGGAGGGGGAGTACGGAGGGGGACAGATAAGGTAAGAGGAACGGAGGGGGAGAGATAAGGAGAGAGGAACGGAGGGGGAGTATGGAGGGGGACAGATAAGGAGAGAGGAACGGAGGGGGAGTACGGAGGGGGAGAGATAAGGATAGAGGAACGGAGGGGGAGTACGGAGGGGGACAGATAAGGAGAGAGGAACGGAGGGGGAGAGATAAGGAGAGAGGAACGGAGGGGGAGTACGGAGGGGGAGAGATAAGGATAGAGGAACGGAGGGGGAGAGATAAGGAGAGAGGAATGGAGGGGGAGTACGGAGGGGGACAGATAAGGATAGAGGAACGGAGGGGGAGAGATAAGGAGAGAGGAATGGAGGGGGAGTACGGAGGGGGAGAGATAAGGAGAGAGGAACGGAGGGGGAGAGATAAGGAGAGAGGAACGGAGGGGGAGTACGGAGGGGGAGAGATAAGGAGAGAGGAACGGAGGGGGAGTACGGAGGGGGAGAGATAAGGAGAGAGGAACGGAGGGGGGAGAACGGAGGGGGAGAGATAAGGAGAGAGGAACGGAGGGGGAGTACGGAGGGGGAGAGATAAGGAGAGAGGAACGGAGGGGGAGAACGGAGGGGGACAGATAAGGAGAGAGGAACGGAGGGGGAGTACGGAGGGGGAGAGATAAGGATAGAGGAACGGAGGGGGAGAGATAAGGAGAGAGGGAACGGAGGGGGAGAGATAAGGAGAGAGGAACGGAGGGGGAGAGATAAGGAGAGAGGAACGGAGGGGGAGTACGGAGGGGGACAGATAAGGATAGAGGAACGGAGGGGGGAGAGATAAGGAGAGAGGAACGGAGGGGGAGTACGGAGGGGGGACAGATAAGGATAGAGGAACGGAGGGGGAGAGATAAGGAGAGAGGAACGGAGGGGGAGTACGGAGGGGGGACAGATAAGGAGAGAGGAACGGAGGGGGAGAACGGAGGGGGACAGATAAGGAGAGAGGAACGGAGGGGGAGAACGGAGGGGGAGAGATAAGGAGAGAGGAACGGAGGGGGAGTACGGAGGGGGAGAGATAAGGAGAGAGGAACGGAGGGGGAGTACGGAGGGGGACAGATAAGGAGAGAGGAACGGAGGGGGAGAACGGAGGGGGAGAGATAAGGAGAGAGGAACAGAGGGGGAGAGATAAGGAGAGAGGAACGGAGGGGGAGTACGGAGGGGGACAGATAAGGATAGAGGAACGGAGGGGGAGAGATAAGGAGAGAGGAACGGAGGGGGAGAGATAAGGAGAGAGGAACGGAAGGGGAGTACGGAGGGGGACAGATAAGGATAGAGGAACGGAGGGGGAGAGATAAGGAGAGAGGAACGGAGGGGGAGTACGGAGGGGGACAGATAAGGATAGAGGAACGGAGGGGGAGAGATAAGGAGAGAGGAACGGAGGGGGAGTACGGAGGGGGACAGATAAGGAGAGAGGAACGGAGGGGGAGAGATAAGGAGAGAGGAACGGAGGGGGGAGAACGGAGGGGGGGAGAGATAAGGAGAGAGGAACGGAGGGGGAGTACGGAGGGGGACAGATAAGGAGAGAGGAACGGAGGGGGAGAGATAAGGAGAGAGGAACGGAGGGGGAGTACGGAGGGTGAGAGATAAGGATAGAGGAACGGAGGGGGACAGATAAGGAGAGAGGAACGGAGGGGGAGTACGGAGGGGGACAGATAAGGATAGAGGAACGGAGGGGGAGAGATAAGGAGAGAGGAACGGAGGGGGGAGAGATAAGGAGAGAGGAACGGAGGGGGAGTACGGAGGGGGACAGATAGGGAGAGAGGAACGGAGGGGGAGAGATAAGGAGAGAGGAACGGAGGGGGAGTACGGAGGGGGACAGATAAGGTAAGAGGAACGGAGGGGGAGAGATAAGGAGAGAGGAACGGAGGGGGACAGATAAGGAGAGAGGAACGGAGGGGGAGAACGGAGGGGGAGAGATAAGGAGAGAGGAACGGAGGGGGAGTACGGAGGGGGACAGATAAGGAGAGAGGAACGGAGGGGGAGTACGGAGGGGGAGAGATAAGGATAGAGGAACAGAGGGGGAGAGATAAGGAGAGAGGAACGGAGGGGGAGTACGGAGGGGGACAGATAAGGATAGAGGAACGGAGGGGTAGAGATAAGGAGAGAGGAACGGAGGGGGAGTACGGAGGGGGACAGATAAGGAGAGAGGAACGGAGGGGGAGAGATAAGGAGAAAGGAACGGAGGGGGAGTACGGAGGGGGACAGATAAGGAGAGAGGAATGGAGGGGGAGAGATAAGGAGAGAGGAACAGAGGGGGAGTACGGAGGGGGGAGAGATAAGGAGAGAGGAACGGAGGGGGAGAGATAAGGAGAGAGGAACGGAGGGGGAGTACGGAGGGGGACAGATAAGGATAGAGGTACGGAGGGGGACAGATAAGGAGAGAGGAACGGAGGGGGAGTACGGAGGGGGAGAGATAAGGATAGAGGAACGGAGGGGGAGAGATAAGGAGAGAGGAACGGAGGGGGAGTACGGAGGGGGACAGATAAGGATAGAGGAACGGAGGGGGAGAGATAAGGAGAGAGGAACGGAGGGGGAGTACGGAGGGGGACAGATAAGGATAGAGGAACGGAGGGGGAGAACGGAGGGGGACAGATAAGGAGAGAGGAACGGAGGGGGAGAGATAAGGAGAGAGGAACGGAGGGGGAGTACGGAGGGGGACAGATAAGGAGAGAGGAACGGAGGGGGAGAACGGAGGGGGAGAGATAAGGAGAGAGGAACGGAGGGGGAGTACGGAGGGGGACAGATAAGGAGAGAGGAACGGAGGGGGAGTACGGAGGGGGAGAGATAAGGATAGAGGAACAGAGGGGGAGAGATAAGGAGAGAGGAACGGAGGGGGAACGGAGGGGGAGTACGGAGGGGGACAGATAAGGATAGAGGAACGGAGGGGGAGAGATAAGGAGAGAGGAACGGAGGGGGAGTACGGAGGGGGACAGATAAGGATAGAGGAACGGAGGGGGAGAGATAAGGAGAGAGGAACGGAGGGGGAGTACGGAGGGGGACAGATAAGGAGAGAGGAATGGAGGGGGAGAGATAAGGAGAGAGGAACAGAGGGGGAGTACGGAGGGGGAGAGATAAGGAGAGAGGAACGGAGGGGAGAGATAAGGAGAGAGGAACGGAGGGGGAGTACGGAGGGGGACAGATAAGGATAGAGGAACGGAGGGGGACAGATAAGGAGAGAGGAACGGAGGGGGAGTACGGAGGGGGAGAGATAAGGATAGAGGAACGGAGGGGGAGAGATAAGGAGAGAGGAACGGAGGGGGAGTACGGAGGGGGACAGATAAGGATAGAGGAACGGAGGGGGAGAGATAAGGAGAGAGGAACGGAGGGGGAGTACGGAGGGGGACAGATAAGGATAGAGGAACGGAGGGGGAGAGATAAGGAGAGAGGAACGGAGGGGGAGTACGGAGGGGGACAGATAAGGAGAGAGGAATGGAGGGGGGAGAGATAAGGAGAGAGGAACAGAGGGGGAGTACGGAGGGGGAGAGATAAGGAGAGAGGAACGGAGGGGGAGAGATAAGGAGAGAGGAACGGAGGGGGGAGTACGGAGGGGGACAGATAAGGATAGAGGAACGGAGGGGGACAGATAAGGAGAGAGGAACGGAGGGGGAGTACGGAGGGGGAGAGATAAGGATAGAGGAACGGAGGGGGAGTACGGAGGGGGACAGATAAGGATAGAGGAACGGAGGGGGAGAGATAAGGAGAGAGGAACGGAGGGGGAGTACGGAGGGGGACAGATAAGGATAGAGGAACGGAGGGGGAGAGATAAGGAGAGAGGAACGGAGGGGGAGTACGGAGGGGGACAGATAAGGATAGAGGAACGGAGGGGGAGAGATAAGGAGAGAGGAACGGAGGGGGAGTACGGAGGGGGACAGATAAGGATAGAGGAACGGAGGGGGAGAGATAAGGAGAGAGGAACGGAGGGGGAGTACGGAGGGGGACAGATAAGGATAGAGGAACGGAGGGGGACAGATAAGGAGAGAGGAACGGAGGGGGAGAGATAAGGAGAGAGGAACGGAGGGGGAGAACGGAGGGGGAGTACGGAGGGGGACAGATAAGGATAGAGGAACGGAGGGGGAGAGATAAGGAGAGAGGAACGGAGGGGGAGAACGGAGGGGGAGAAGTAAGGATAGAGGAACGGAGGGGGAGAGATAAGGAGAGAGGAACGGAGGGGGAGTACGGAGGGGGACAGATAAGGATAGAGGAACGGAGGGGGACAGATAAGGAGAGAGGAACGGAGGGGGAGAACGGAGGGGGAGAGATAAGGAGAGAGGAACGGAGGGGGGAGTACGGAGGGGGACAGATAAGGAGAGAGGAACGGAGGGGGAGTACGGAGGGGGAGAGATAAGGAGAGAGGAACGGAGGGGGAGTACGGAGGGGGACAGATAAGGATAGAGGAACGGAGGGGGAGAGATAAGGAGAGAGGAACGGAGGGGGAGTACGGAGGGGGACAGATAAGGATAGAGGAACGGAGGAGGAGAAATAAGGAGAGAGGAACGGAGGGGGAGTACGGAGGGGACAGATAAGGATAGAGGAACGGAGGGGGACAGATAAGGAGAGAGGAACGGAGGGGGAGAACGGAGGGGGAGAGATAAGGAGAGAGGAACGGAGGGGGAGTACGGAGGGGGACAGATAAGGAGAGAGGAACGGAGGGGGAGAGATAAGGAGAGAGGAACGGAGGGGGAGTACGGAGGGGGACAGATAAGGAGAGAGGAACGGAGGGGGAGAACGGAGGGGGAGAGATAAGGAGAGAGGAACGGAGGGGAGTACGGAGGGGGACAGATAAGGAGAGAGGAACGGAGGGGGAGTACGGAGGGGGGAGAGATAAGGATAGAGGAACAGAGGGGGAGAGATAAGGAGAGAGGAACGGAGGGGGAGTACGGAGGGGGACAGATAAGGATAGAGGAACGGAGGGGGAGAGATAAGGAGAGAGGAACGGAGGGGGAGTACGGAGGGGGACAGATAAGGATAGAGGAACGGAGGGGGAGAGATAAGGAGAGAGGAACGGAGGGGGAGTACGGAGGGGGACAGATAAGGAGAGAGGAATGGAGGGGGAGAGATAAGGAGAGAGGAACAGAGGGGGAGTACGGAGGGGGAGAGATAAGGAGAGAGGAACGGAGGGGGAGAGATAAGGAGAGAGGAACGGAGGGGGAGTACGGAGGGGGACAGATAAGGATAGAGGAACGGAGGGGGACAGATAAGGAGAGAGTACGGAGGGGGAGTACGGAGGGGGAGAGATAAGGATAGAGGAACGGAGGGGGAGAGATAAGGAGAGAGGAACGGAGGGGGAGTACGGAGGGGGACAGATAAGGATAGAGGAACGGAGGGGGAGAGATAAGGAGAGAGGAACGGAGGGGGAGTACGGAGGGGGACAGATAAGGATAGAGGAACGGAGGGGGAGAGATAAGGAGAGAGGAACGGAGGGGGAGTACGGAGGGGGACAGATAAGGAGAGAGGAATGGAGGGGGAGAGATAAGGAGAGAGGAACAGAGGGGGAGTACGGAGGGGGAGAGATAAGGAGAGAGGAACGGAGGGGGAGAGATAAGGAGAGAGGAACGGAGGGGGAGTACGGAGGGGGACAGATAAGGATAGAGGAACGGAGGGGGACAGATAAGGAGAGAGGAACGGAGGGGGAGTACGGAGGGGGAGAGATAAGGATAGAGGAACGGAGGGGGAGAGATAAGGAGAGAGGAACGGAGGGGGAGTACGGAGGGGGACAGATAAGGATAGAGGAACGGAGGGGGAGAGATAAGGAGAGAGGAACGGAGGGGGAGTACGGAGGGGGACAGATAAGGAGAGAGGAACGGAGGGGGAGAGATAAGGAGAGAGGAACGGAGGGGGAGTACGGAGGGGGACAGATAAGGATAGAGGAACGGAGGGGGAGAGATAAGGAGAGAGGAACGGAGGGGGAGTACGGAGGGGGACAGATAAGGATAGAGGAACGGAGGGGGAGAGATAAGGAGAGAGGAACGGAGGGGGAGTACGGAGGGGGACAGATAAGGATAGAGGAACGGAGGGGGAGAGATAAGGAGAGAGGAACGGAGGGGGAGTACGGAGGGGGACAGATAAGGATAGAGGAACGGAGGGGGACAGATAAGGAGAGAGGAACGGAGGGGGAGAACGGAGGGGGAGAGATAAGGAGAGAGGAACGGAGGGGGAGAACGGAGGGGGAGTACGGAGGGGGAGAGATAAGGATAGAGGAACGGAGGGGGACAGATAAGGAGAGAGGAACGGAGGGGGAGAACGGAGGGGGAGAGATAAGGTGAGAGGAACGGAGGGGGAGTACGGAGGGGGACAGATAAGGAGAGAGGAACGGAGGGGGAGAGATAAGGAGAGAGGAACGGAGGGGGAGTACGGAGGGGGACAGATAAGGATAGAGGAACGGAGGGGGAGAGATAAGGAGAGAGGAACGGAGGGGGAGTACGGAGGGGGACAGATAAGGATAGAGGAACGGAGGGGGAGAGATAAGGAGAGAGGAACGGAGGGGGAGTACGGAGGGGGACAGATAAGGATAGAGGAACGGAGGGGGACAGATAAGGAGAGAGGAACGGAGGGGGAGAACGGAGGGGGAGAGATAAGGAGAGAGGAACGGAGGGGGAGAACGGAGGGGGAGTACGGAGGGGGACAGATAAGGATAGAGGAACGGAGGGGGAGAGATAAGGAGAGAGGAACGGAGGGGGAGAACGGAGGGGGAGAAGTAAGGATAGAGGAACGGAGGGGGAGAGATAAGGAGAGAGGAACGGAGGGGGAGTACGGAGGGGGACAGATAAGGATAGAGGAACGGAGGGGGACAGATAAGGAGAGAGGAACGGAGGGGGAGAACGGAGGGGGAGAGATAAGGAGAGAGGAACGGAGGGGGAGTACGGAGGGGGACAGATAAGGAGAGAGGAACGGAGGGGGAGTACGGAGGGGGAGAGATAAGGAGAGAGGAACGGAGGGGGAGTACGGAGGGGGACAGATAAGGATAGAGGAACGGAGGGGGAGAGATAAGGAGAGAGGAACGGAGGGGGAGTACGGAGGGGGACAGATAAGGATAGAGGAACGGAGGAGGAGAAATAAGGAGAGAGGAACGGAGGGGGAGTACGGAGGGGGACAGATAAGGATAGAGGAACGGAGGGGGACAGATAAGGAGAGAGGAACGGAGGGGGAGAACGGAGGGGGAGAGATAAGGAGAGAGGAACGGAGGGGGAGTACGGAGGGGGACAGATAAGGAGAGAGGAACGGAGGGGGAGAGATAAGGAGAGAGGAACGGAGGGGGAGTACGGAGGGGGACAGATAAGGAGAGAGGAACGGAGGGGGAGAGATAAGGAGAGAGGAACGGAGGGGGAGAACGGAGGGGGAGAGATAAGGAGAGAGGAACGGAGGGGGAGTACGGAGGGGGAGAGATAAGGAGAGAGGAACGGAGGGGGAGTACGGAGGGGGACAGATAAGGAGAGAGGAACGGAGGGGGAGAACGGAGGGGGAGAGATAAGGAGAGAGGAACGGAGGGGGAGTACGGAGGGGGACAGATAAGGAGAGAGGAACGGAGGGGGAGTACGGAGGGGGAGAGATAAGGATAGAGGAACGGAGGGGGAGAGATAAGGAGAGAGGAACGGAGGGGGAGTACGGAGGGGGACAGATAAGGAGAGAGGAACGGAGGGGGAGAACGGAGGGGGAGAGATAAGGAGAGAGGAACGGAGGGGGAGTACGGAGGGGGACAGATAAGGAGAGAGGAACGGAGGGGGAGTACGGAGGGGGGAGAGATAAGGATAGAGGAACGGAGGGGGAGAGATAAGGAGAGAGGAACGGAGGGGGAGTACGGAGGGGGACAGATAAGGAGAGAGGAACGGAGGGGGAGAGATAAGGAGAGAGGAACGGAGGGGGAGTACGGAGGGGGACAGATAAGGATAGAGGAACGGAGGGGGAGAGATAAGGAGAGAGGAACGGAGGGGGAGTACGGAGGGGGACAGATAAGGATAGAGGAACGGAGGGGGAGAACGGAGGGGGAGAGATAAGGAGAGAGGAACGGAGGGGGAGTACGGAGGGGGAAAGATAAGGATAGAGGAACGGAGGGGGAGAGATAAGGAGCGAGGAACGGAGGGGGAGTACGGAGGGGGACAGATAAGGATAGAGGAACGGAGGGGGAGAGATAAGGAGAGAGGAACGGAGGGGGAGTACGGAGGGGGAGAGATAAGGATAGAGGAACGGAGGGGGAGAGATAAGGAGAGAGGAACGGAGGGGGAGTACGGAGGGGGAGAGATAAGGAGAGAGGAACGGAGTGGGAGTACGGAGGGGGACAGATAAGGAGAGAGGAACGGAGGGGGAGTACGGAGGGGGACAGATAAGGAGAGAGGAACGGAGGGGGAGAACGGAGGGGGACAGATAAGGAGAGAGGAACGGAGGGGGAGTACGGAGGGGGACAGATAAGGATAGAGGAACGGAGGGGGAGTACGGAGGGGACAGATAAGGAGAGAGGAACGGAGGGGGAGAGATAAGGAGAGAGGAACGGAGGGGGAGAACGGAGGGGGAGAGATAAGGAGAGAGGAACGGAGGGGGAGTACGGAGGGGGACAGATAAGGAGAGAGGAACGGAGGGGGAGAACGGAGGGGGAGAGATAAGGAGAGAGGAACGGAGGGGGAGTACGGAGGGGGACAGATAAGGATAGAGGAACGGAGGGGGAGAGATAAGGAGAGAGGAACGGAGGGGAGAACGGAGGGGGAGTACGGAGGGGGACAGATAAGGATAGAGGAACGGAGGGGGACAGATAAGGAGAGAGGAACGGAGGGGGAGAACGGAGGGGGAGAGATAAGGAGAGAGGAACGGAGGGGGAGTACGGAGGGGGACAGATAAGGAGAGAGGAACGGAGGGGGAGAGATAAGGAGAGAGGAACGGAGGGGGAGTACGGAGGGGGAGAGATAAGGATAGAGGAACGGAGGGGGAGAGATAAGGAGAGAGGAACGGAGGGTGAGTACGGAGGGGGACAGATAAGGATAGAGGAACGGAGGGGGAGAGATAAGGAGAGAGGAACGGAGGGGGAGTACGGAGGGGGACAGATAAGGAGAGAGGAACGGAGGGGGAGAACGGAGGGGAGAGATAAGGAGAGAGGAACGGAGGGGGAGAACGGAGGGGGACAGATAAGGAGAGAGGAACGGAGGGGGAGAGATAAGGAGAGAGGAACGGAGGGGGAGTACGGAGGGGGACAGATAAGGAGAGAGGAACGGAGGGGGAGAACGGAGGGGGAGAGATAAGGAGAGAGGAACGGAGGGGGAGTACGGAGGGGGGACAGATAAGGAGAGAGGAACGGAGGGGGAGTACGGAGGGGGAGAGATAAGGATAGAGGAACAGAGGGGGAGAGATAAGGAGAGAGGAACGGAGGGGGAGTACGGAGGGGGACAGATAAAGATAGAGGAACGGAGGGGGACAGATAAGGATAGAGGAACGGAGGGGGAGAGATAAGGAGAGAGGAACGGAGGGGGAGTACGGAGGGGGACAGATAAGGAGAGAGGAACGGAGGGGGAGAGATAAGGAGAGAGGAACGGAGGGGGAGAACGGAGGGGGAGAGATAAGGAGAGAGGAACGGAGGGGGAGAACGGAGGGGGACAGATAAGGAGAGAGGAACGGAGGGGGAGTACGGAGGGGGAGAGATAAGGATAGAGGAACGGAGGGGGAGAGATAAGGAGAGAGGAACGGAGGGGGAGAGATAAGGAGAGAGGAACGGAGGGGGGAGAGATAAGGAGAGAGGAACGGAGGGGGAGAGATAAGGAGAGAGGAACGGAGGGGGAGTACGGAGGGGGACAGATAAGGATAGAGGAACGGAGGGGGAGAGATAAGGAGAGAGGAACGGAGGGGGAGTACGGAGGGGGACAGATAAGGAGAGAGGAACGGAGGGGGAGAGATAAGGAGAGAGGAACGGAGGGGGAGTACGGAGGGGGACAGATAAGGATAGAGGAACGGAGGGGGAGAGATAAGGAGAGAGGAACGGAGGGGGAGTACGTAGGGGGACAGATAAGGATAGAGGAACGGAGGGGGAGAACGGAGGGGGAGAGATAAGGAGAGAGGAACGGAGGGGGAGAACGGAGGGGGAGAGATAAGGAGAGAGGAACGGAGGGGGAGTACGGAGGGGGACAGATAAGGAGAGAGGAACGGAGGGGGAGAGATAAGGAGAGAGGAACGGAGGGGGAGAACGGAGGGGGAGAGATAAGGAGAGAGGAACGGAGGGGGAGTACGGAGGGGGACAGATAAGGAGAGAGGAACGAGAACGGAGGGGGAGAGATAAGGAGAGAGGAACGGAGGGGAGTACGGAGAGGGACAGATAAGGAGAGAGGAACGGAGGGGGAGAGATAAGGAGAGACGTGAATCGGAGGGGGGAGAACGGAGGGGGAGAGATAAGGAGAGAGGAGAACGGAGGGGGAGTACGGAGGGGACAGATAAGGAGAGAGGAACGGAGGGGGAGAGATAAGGAGAGAGGAACGGAGGGGGAGTACGGAGGGGGACAGATAAGGATAGAGGAACGGAGGGGGAGAGATAAGGAGAGAGGAACGGAGGGGGAGTACGGAGGGGGACAGATAAGGATAGAGGAACGGAGGGGGAGAGATAAGGAGAGAGGAACGGAGGGGGAGTACGGAGGGGGACAGATAAGGAGAGAGGAACGGAGGGGGAGAGATAAGGAGAGAGGAACGGAGGGGGGAGAACGGAGGGGGAGAGATAAGGAGAGAGGAACGGAGGGGGAGTACGGAGGGGGACAGATAAGGAGAGAGGAACGGAGGGGGAGAGATAAGGAGAGAGGAACGGAGGGGGAGTACGGAGGGGGACAGATAAGGAGAGAGGAACGGAGGGGGAGAACGGAGGGGGAGAGATAAGGAGAGAGGAACGGAGGGGGAGTACGGAGGGGGACAGATAAGGATAGAGGAACGGAGGGGGAGTACGGAGGGGGAGAGATAAGGATAGAGGAACAGAGGGGGAGAGATAAGGAGAGAGGAACGGAGGGGGAGTACGGAGGGGGACAGATAAGGATAGAGGAACGGAGGGGGAGAGATAAGGAGAGAGGAACGGAGGGGGAGTACGGAGGGGGACAGATAAGGAGAGAGGAACGGAGGGGGAGAGATAAGGAGAGAGGAACGGAGGGGGAGAACGGAGGGGGAGAGATAAGGAGAGAGGAACGGAGGGGGAGTACGGAGGGGGACAGATAAGGAGAGAGGAACGGAGGGGGAGAACGGAGGGGGAGAGATAAGGAGAGAGGAACGGAGGGGGAGTACGGAGGGGGACAGATAAGGAGAGAGGAACGGAGGGGGAGAGATAAGGAGAGAGGAACGGAGGGGGAGTACGGAGGGGGAGAGATAAGGATAGAGGAACGGAGGGGGAGAGATAAGGAGAGAGGAACGGAGGGGGAGTACGGAGGGGGACAGATAAGGAGAGAGGAACGGAGGGGGAGAGATAAGGAGAGAGGAACGGAGGGGGAGTACGGAGGGGGACAGATAAGGAGAGAGGAACGGAGGGGGAGAACGGAGGGGGAGAGATAAGGAGAGAGGAACGGAGGGGGAGTACGGAGGGGGACAGATAAGGAGAGAGGAACGGAGGGGGACAGATAAGGAGAGAGGAACGGAGGGGGAGTACGGAGGGGGAGAGATAAGGAGAGAGGAACGGAGGGGGAGTACGGAGGGGGACAGATAAGGAGAGAGGAACGGAGGGGGAGAACGGAGGGGGAGAGATAAGGAGAGAGGAACGAGGGGGAGTACGAAGGGGGAGAGATAAGGATAGAGGAACAGAGGGGGAGAGATAAGGAGAGAGGAACGGAGGGGGAGTACGGAGGGGGACAGATAAGGATAGAGGAACGGAGGGGGAGAGATAAGGAGAGAGGAACGGAGGGGGAGAGATAAGGAGAGAGGAACGGAGGGGGAGAGATAAGGAGAGAGGAACGGAAGGGGAGTACGGAGGGGGACAGATAAGGATAGAGGAACGGAGGGGGAGAGATAAGGAGAGAGGAACGGAGGGGGAGTACGGAGGGGGACAGATAAGGATAGAGGAACGGAGGGGGAGAGATAAGGAGAGAGGAACGGAGGGGGAGAACGGAGGGAGAGAGATAAGGAGAGAGGAACGGAGGGGGACAGATAAGGAGAGAGGAACGGAGGGGGAGAACGGAGGGGGAGAGATAAGGAGAGAGGAACGGAGGGGGAGTACGGAGGGGGACAGATAAGGAGAGAAGAACGGAGGGGGAGAGATAAGGAGAGAGGAACGGAGGGGGAGTACGGAGGGGGAGAGATAAGGATAGAGGAACGGAGGGGGAGAGATAAGGAGAGAGGAACGGAGGGGGAGAGATAAGGAGAGAGGAACGGAGGGGGAGTACGGAGGGGGACAGATAAGGATAGAGGAACGGAGGGGGAGAGATAAGGAGAGAGGAACGGAGGGGGAGTACGGAGGGGGACAGATAAGGAGAGAGGAACAGAGGGGGAGAGATAAGGAGAGAGGAACGGAGGGGGAGTACGGAGGGGGACAGATAAGGTAAGAGGAACGGAGGGGGAGAGATAAGGAGAGAGGAACGGAGGGGGAGTACGGAGG
Source organism: Aquarana catesbeiana (assembly GCF_042186555.1). NCBI lineage: Eukaryota > Metazoa > Chordata > Amphibia > Anura > Ranidae > Aquarana > Aquarana catesbeiana. The sequence goes on along the minus strand of NC_133336.1, from coordinate 220,526,355 downwards.
GGGACAGATAAGGAGAGAGGAACGGAGGGGGAGAACGGAGGGGGAGAGATAAGGAGAGAGGAACGGAGGGGGAGTACGGAGGGGGACAGATAAGGAGAGAGGAACGGAGGGGGAGTACGGAGGGGGAGAGATAAGGATAGAGGAACGGAGGGGGAGAGATAAGGAGAGAGGAACGGAGGGGGAGTACGGAGGGGGACAGATAAGGAGAGAGGAACGGAGGGGGAGAGATAAGGAGAGAGGAACGGAGGGGGAGTACGGAGGGGGACAGATAAGGATAGAGGAACGGAGGGGGAGAGATAAGGAGAGAGGAACGGAGGGGGAGTACGGAGGGGGACAGATAAGGATAGAGGAACGGAGGGGGACAGATAAGGAGAGAGGAACGGAGGGGGAGAACGGAGGGGGAGAGATAAGGAGAGAGGAACGGAGGGGGAGTACGGAGGGGGACAGATAAGGAGAGAGGAACGGAGGGGGAGAGATAAGGAGAGAGGAACGGAGGGGGAGTACGGAGGGGGAGAGATAAGGAGAGAGGAACGGAGGGGGAGTACGGAGGGGGAGAGATAAGGATAGAGGAACGGAGGGGGAGAGATAAGGAGAGAGGAACGGAGGGGAAGTACGGAGGGGGACAGATAAGGAGAGAGGAACGGAGGGGGAGTACGGAGGGGGACAGATAAGGAGAGAGGAACGGAGGGGGAGTACGGAGGGGGACAGATAAGGAGAGAGGAACGGAGGGGGAGAACGGAGGGGGACAGATAAGGAGAGAGGAACGGAGGGGGAGTACGGAGGGGGACAGATAAGGATAGAGGAACGGAGGGGGAGTACGGAGGGGACAGATAAGGAGAGAGGAACGGAGGGGGAGAGATAAGGAGAGAGGAACGGAGGGGGAGAACGGAGGGGGAGAGATAAGGATAGAGGAACGGAGGGGGAGAGATAAGGAGAGAGGAACGGAGGGGGAGAACGGAGGGGGAGTACGGAGGGGGACAGATAAGGATAGAGGAACGGAGGGGGACAGATAAGGAGAGAGGAACGGAGGGGGAGAACGGAGGGGGAGAGATAAGGAGAGAGGAACGGAGGGGGAGTACGGAGGGGGACAGATAAGGAGAGAGGAACGGAGGGGGAGAGATAAGGAGAGAGGAACGGAGGGGGAGTACGGAGGGGGAGAGATAAGGATAGAGGAACGGAGGGGGAGAGATAAGGAGAGAGGAACGGAGGGGGAGTACGGAGGGGGACAGATAAGGATAGAGGAACGGAGGGGGAGAGATAAGGAGAGAGGAACGGAGGGGGAGTACGGAGGGGGACAGATAAGGAGAGAGGAACGGAGGGGGAGAGATAAGGAGAGAGGAACGGAGGGGGAGAACGGAGGGGGAGAGATAAGGAGAGAGGAACGGAGGGGGAGTACGGAGGGGGAGAGATAAGGAGAGAGGAACGGAGGGGGAGAACGGAGGGGGACAGATAAGGAGAGAGGAACGGAGGGGGAGTACGGAGGGGGAGAGATAAGGATAGAGGAACGGAGGGGGAGAGATAAGGAGAGAGGAACGGAGGGGGAGAGATAAGGAGAGAGGAACGGAGGGGGAGAGATAAGGAGAGAGGAACGGAGGGGGAGAGATAAGGAGAGAGGAACGGAGGGGGAGTACGGAGGGGGACAGATAAGGATAGAGGAACGGAGGGGGAGAGATAAGGAGAGAGGAACGGAGGGGGAGTACGGAGGGGGACAGATAAGGATAGAGGAACGGAGGGGGAGAGATAAGGAGAGAGGAACGGAGGGGGAGTACGGAGGGGGACAGATAAGGAGAGAGGAACGGAGGGGGAGAACGGAGGGGGAGAGATAAGGAGAGAGGAACGGAGGGGGAGAGATAAGGAGAGAGGAACGGAGGGGGAGAACGGAGGGGGAGAGATAAGGAGAGAGGAACGGAGGGGGAGTACGGAGGGGGAGAGATAAGGAGAGAGGAACGGAGGGGGAGTACAGAGGGGGACAGATAAGGAGAGAGGAACGGAGGGGGAGAACGGAGGGGGAGAGATAAGGAGAGAGGAACGAGGGGGAGTACGGAGGGGGACAGATAAGGAAAGAGGAACAGAGGGGGAGAGATAAGGAGAGAGGAACGGAGGGGGAGTACGGAGGGGGACAGATAAGGATAGAGGAACGGAGGGGGAGAGATAAGGAGAAAGGAACGGAGGGGGAGAGATAAGGAGAGAGGAACGGAGGGGGAGAGATAAGGAGAGAGGAACGGAAGGGGAGTACGGAGGGGGACAGATAAGGATAGAGGAACGGAGGGGGAGAGATAAGGAGAGAGGAACGGAGGGGGAGTACGGAGGGGGACAGATAAGGATAGAGGAACGGAGGGGGAGAGATAAGGAGAGAGGAACGGAGGGGGAGTACGGAGGGGGACAGATAAGGATAGAGGAACGGAGGGGGACAGATAAGGAGAGAGGAACGGAGGGGGAGAACGGAGGGGGAGAGATAAGGAGAGAGGAACGGAGGGGGAGTACGGAGGGGGACAGATAAGGAGAGAGGAACGGAGGGGGAGAGATAAGGAGAGAGGAACGGAGGGGGAGTACGGAGGGGGACAGATAAGGATAGAGGAACGGAGGGGGAGAGATAAGGAGAGAGGAACGGAGGGGGAGTACGGAGGGGGACAGATAAGGAGAGAGGAACGGAGGGGGAGAGATAAGGAGAGAGGAACGGAGGGGGAGTACGGAGGGGGACAGATAAGGTAAGAGGAACGGAGGGGGAGAGATAAGGAGAGAGGAACGGAGGGGGAGTACGGAGGGGGACAGATAAGGAGAGAGGAACGGAGGGGGAGAACGGAGGGGGAGAGATAAGGAGAGAGGAACGGAGGGGGAGTACGGAGGGGGACAGATAAGGAGAGAGGAACGGAGGGGGAGTACGGAGGGGGAGAGATAAGGATAGAGGAACAGAGGGGGAGAGATAAGGAGAGAGGAACGGAGGGGGAGTACGGAGGGGGACAGATAAGGAGAGAGGAACGGAGGGGAGAACGGAGGGGACAGATAAGGAGAGAGGAACGGAGGGGAGAGATAAGGAGAGAGGAACGGAGGGGGAGTACGGAGGGGGACAGATAAGGAGAGAGGAACGGAGGGGGGAGAACGGAGGGGGAGAGATAAGGAGAGAGGAACGGAGGGGGAGTACGGAGGGGGACAGATAAGGAGAGAGGAACGGAGGGGGAGTACGGAGGGGGAGAGATAAGGATAGAGGAACAGAGGGGGAGAGATAAGGAGAGAGGAACGGAGGGGGAGTACGGAGGGGGACAGATAAGGATAGAGGAACGGAGGGGGAGAGATAAGGAGAGAGGAACGGAGGGGAGTACGGAGGGGGACAGATAAGGATAGAGGAACGGAGGGGAGAGATAAGGAGAGAGGAACGGAGGGGGAGTACGGAGGGGGACAGATAAGGATAGAGGAACGGAGGGGAGAGATAAGGAGAGAGGAACGGAGGGGAGTACGGAGGGGGACAGATAAGGATAGAGGAACGGAGGGGGAGAGATAAGGAGAGAGGAACGGAGGGGGAGTACGGAGGGGGACAGATAAGGATAGAGGAACGGAGGGGGACAGATAAGGAGAGAGGAACGGAGGGGGAGAACGGAGGGGGAGAGATAAGGAGAGAGGAACGGATTGGGAGTACGGAGGGGGACAGATAAGGAGAGAGGAACGGAGGGGGAGTACGGAGGGGGACAGATAAGGATAGAGGAACGGAGGGGGAGAGATAAGGAGAGAGGAACGGAGGGGGAGTACGGAGGGGGACAGATAAGGATAGAGGAACGGAGGGGGGAGAGATAAGGAGAGAGGAACGGAGGGGGAGTACGGAGGGGGACAGATAAGGATAGAGGAACGGAGGGGGAGAGATAAGGAGAGAGGAACGGAGGGGGAGTACGGAGGGGACAGATAAGGATAGAGGAACGGAGGGGGACAGATAAGGAGAGAGGAACGGAGGGGGAGAACGGAGGGGGAGAGATAAGGAGAGAGGAACGGAGGGGGAGTACGGAGGGGGACAGATAAGGAGAGAGGAACGGAGGGGGAGAGATAAGGAGAGAGGAACGGAGGGGGAGTACGGAGGGGGAGAGATAAGGATAGAGGAACGGAGGGGGAGAGATAAGGAGAGAGGAACGGAGGGGGAGTACGGAGGGGGACAGATAAGGATAGAGGAACGGAGGGGGAGAGATAAGGAGAGAGGAACGGAGGGGGAGTACGGAGGGGACAGATAAGGATAGAGGAACGGAGGGGGAGAGATAAGGAGAGAGGAACGGAGGGGGAGTACGGAGGGGGACAGATAAGGATAGAGGAACGGAGGAGGAGAAATAAGGAGAGAGGAACGGAGGGGGAGTACGGAGGGGGACAGATAAGGATAGAGGAACGGAGGGGGACAGATAAGGAGAGAGGAACGGAGGGGGGAGAACGGAGGGGGAGAGATAAGGAGAGAGGAACGGAGGGGGAGTACGGAGGGGGACAGATAAGGAGAGAGGAACGGAGGGGGAGAGATAAGGAGAGAGGAACGGAGGGGGAGTACGGAGGGGGACAGATAAGGAGAGAGGAACGGAGGGGGAGAGATAAGGAGAGAGGAACGGAGGGGGACAGATAAGGAGAGAGGAACGAGGGGGAGAGATAAGGAGAGAGGAACGGAGGGGGAGAACGGAGGGGAGAGATAAGGAGAGAGGAACGGAGGGGGAGTACGGAGGGGGAGAGATAAGGAGAGAGGAACGGAGGGGGAGTACGGAGGGGGACAGATAAGGAGAGAGGAACGGAGGGGGAGAACGGAGGGGGAGAGATAAGGAGAGAGGAACGGAGGGGGAGTACGGAGGGGGACAGATAAGGAGAGAGGATACGGAGGGGAGTACGGAGGGGGAGAGATAAGGATAGAGGAACGGAGGGGGAGAGATAAGGAGAGAGGAACGGAGGGGGAGTACGGAGGGGACAGATAAGGAGAGAGGAACGGAGGGGGAGAGATAAGGAGAGAGGAACGGAGGGGAGAGATAAGGAGAGAGGAACGGAGGGGGAGTACGGAGGGGGGACAGATAAGGATAGAGGAACGGAGGGGAGAGATAAGGAGAGAGGAACGGAGGGGGAGTACGGAGGGGGACAGATAAGGATAGAGGAACGGAGGGGGAGAACGGAGGGGGAGAGATAAGGAGAGAGGAACGGAGGGGGAGTACGGAGGGGGAAAGATAAGGATAGAGGAACGGAGGGGGAGAGATAAGGAGAGAGGAACGGAGGGGGAGTACGGAGGGGGAGAGATAAGGATAGAGGAACGGAGGGGGAGAGATAAGGAGAGAGGAACGGAGGGGGAGTACGGAGGGGGACAGATAAGGAGAGAGGAACGGAGGGGGAGAACGGAGGGGGAGAGATAAGGAGAGAGGAACGGAGGGGGAGTACGGAGGGGGACAGATAAGGAGAGAGGAACGGAGGGGGAGAGATAAGGAGAGAGGAACGGAGGGGGAGTACGGAGGGGGACAGATAAGGAGAGAGGAACGGAGGGGGAGAGATAAGGAGAGAGGAACGGAGGGGGAGAGATAAGGAGAGAGGAACGGAGGGGGAGTACGGAGGGGGACAGATAAGGAGAGAGGAACGGAGGGGGAGAGATAAGGAGAGAGGAACGGAGGGGGAGTACGGAGGGGGAGAGATAAGGATAGAGGAACGGAGGGGGAGAGATAAGGAGAGAGGAACGGAGGGGGAGTACGGAGGGAGAGAGATAAGGATAGAGGAACGGAGGGGGAGAGATAAGGAGAGAGGAACGGAGGGGGAGTACGGAGGGGGACAGATAAGGAGAGAGGAACGGAGGGGGAGAACGGAGGGGGAGAGATAAGGAGAGAGGAACGGAGGGGGAGTACGGAGGGGGACAGATAAGGATAGAGGAACGGAGGGGGAGAGATAAGGAGAGAGGAACGGAGGGGGAGAACGGAGGGGGAGTACGGAGGGGGACAGATAAGGATAGAGGAACGGAGGGGGACAGATAAGGAGAGAGGAACGGAGGGGGAGAACGGAGGGGGAGAGATAAGGAGAGAGGAACGGAGGGGGAGTACGGAGGGGGACAGATAAGGAGAGAGGAACGGAGGGAGAGAGATAAGGAGAGAGGAACGGAGGGGGAGTACGGAGGGGAGAGATAAGGATAGAGGAACGGAGGGTGAGTACGGAGGGGGACAGATAAGGATAGAGGAACGGAGGGGGAGAGATAAGGAGAGAGGAACGGAGGGGGAGTACGGAGGGGGACAGATAAGGAGAGAGGAACGGAGGGGGAGAACGGAGGGGGAGAGATAAGGAGAGAGGAACGGAGGGGGAGAGATAAGGAGAGAGGAACGGAGGGGGAGTACGGAGGGGGACAGATAAGGAGAGAGGAACGGAGGGAGAGAGATAAGGAGAGAGGAACGGAGGGGGAGTACGGAGGGGGAGAGATAAGGATAGAGGAACGGAGGGTGAGTACGGAGGGGGACAGATAAGGATAGAGGAACGGAGGGGGAGAGATAAGGAGAGAGGAACGGAGGGGGAGTACGGAGGGGGACAGATAAGGAGAGAGGAACGGAGGGGGAGAACGGAGGGGGAGAGATAAGGAGAGAGGAACGGAGGGGGAGAACGGAGGGGGACAGATAAGGAGAGAGGAACGGAGGGGGAGAACGGAGGGGGAGAGATAAGGAGAGAGGAACGGAGGGGGAGTACGGAGGGGGAGAGATAAGGATAGAGGAACAGAGGGGGAGAGATAAGGAGAGAGGAACGGAGGGGGAGTACGGAGGGGGACAGATAAGGATAGAGGAACGGAGGGGGAGAGATAAGGAGAGAGGAACGGAGGGGGAGAACGGAGGGAGAGAGATAAGGAGAGAGGAACGGAGGGGGAGAACGGAGGGGGAGAGATAAGGAGAGAGGAACGGAGGGGGAGTACGGAGGGGGAGAGATAAGGATAGAGGAACAGAGGGGGAGAGATAAGGAGAGAGGAACGGAGGGGGAGTACGGAGGGGGACAGATAAGGATAGAGGAACGGAGGGGGAGTACGGAGGGGGACAGATAAGGAGAGAGGAACGGAGGGGGAGAACGGAGGGGGACAGATAAGGAGAGAGGAACGGAGGGGGAGTACGGAGGGGGACAGATAAGGAGAGAGGAACGGAGGGGGAGTACGGAGGGGGACAGATAAGGAGAGAGGAACGGAGGGGGAGTACGGAGGGGGACAGATAAGGAGAGAGGAACAGAGGGGGAGAGATAAGGAGAGAGGAACGGAGGGGGAGTACGGAGGGGGACAGATAAGGATAGAGGAACGGAGGGGGAGAGATAAGGAGAGAGGAACGGAGGGGGAGAACGGAGGGAGAGAGATAAGGAGAGAGGAACGGAGGGGGAGAACGGAGGGGGAGAGATAAGGAGAGAGGAACGGAGGGGGAGTACGGAGGGGGAGAGATAAGGATAGAGGAACAGAGGGGGAGAGATAAGGAGAGAGGAACGGAGGGGGAGTACGGAGGGGGACAGATAAGGATAGAGGAACGGAGGGGGAGTACGGAGGGGGACAGATAAGGAGAGAGGAACGGAGGGGGAGTACGGAGGGGGACAGATAAGGAGAGAGGAACGGAGGGGGAGTACGGAGGGGGACAGATAAGGAGAGAGGAACGGAGGGGGAGTACGGAGGGGGACAGATAAGGAGAGAGGAACGGAGGGGGAGTACGGAGGGGGACAGATAAGGAGAGAGGAACGGAGGGGGAGTACGGAGGGGGACAGATAAGGAGAGAGGAACGGAGGGGGAGAACGGAGGGGGACAGATAAGGAGAGAGGAACGGAGGGGGAGTACGGAGGGGGACAGATAAGGAGAGAGGAACGGAGGGGGAGAACGGAGGGGGACAGATAAGGAGAGAGGAACGGAGGGGGAGTACGGAGGGGGACAGATAAGGAGAGAGGAACGGAGGGGGAGTACGGAGGGGGAGAACGGAGGGGGAGAGATAAGGAGAGAGGAACGGAGGGGGAGAACGGAGGGGGACAGATAAGGAGAGAGGAACGGAGGGGGAGTACGGAGGGGACAGATAAGGAGAGAGGAATGGAGGGGACAGATAAGGAGAGAGGAACGGAGGGGGAGAGATAAGGAGAGAGGAACGGAGGGGGAGAACGGAGGGGGAGAGATAAGGAGAGAGGAACGGAGGGGGAGTACGGAGGGGGACAGATAAGGAGAGAGGAACGGAGGGGGAGAACGGAGGGGGAGAGATAAGGAGAGAGGAACGGAGGGGGAGTACGGAGGGGGACAGATAAGGATAGAGGAACGGAGGGGGAGAGATAAGGAGAGAGGAACGGAGGGGGAGAACGGAGGGGGAGTACGGAGGGGGACAGATAAGGATAGAGGAACGGAGGGGGACAGATAAGGAGAGAGGAACGGAGGGGGAGAACGGAGGGGGAGAGATAAGGAGAGAGGAACGGAGGGGGAGTACGGAGGGGGACAGATAAGGAGAGAGGAACGGAGGGAGAGAGATAAGGAGAGAGGAACGGAGGGGGAGTACGGAGGGGGAGAGATAAGGATAGAGGAACGGAGGGTGAGTACGGAGGGGGACAGATAAGGATAGAGGAACGGAGGGGGAGAGATAAGGAGAGAGGAACGGAGGGGGAGTACGGAGGGGGACAGATAAGGAGAGAGGAACGGAGGGGGAGAACGGAGGGGGAGAGATAAGGAGAGAGGAACGGAGGGGGAGAGATAAGGAGAGAGGAACGGAGGGGGAGTACGGAGGGGGACAGATAAGGAGAGAGGAACGGAGGGAGAGAGATAAGGAGAGAGGAACGGAGGGGGAGTACGGAGGGGGAGAGATAAGGATAGAGGAACGGAGGGTGAGTACGGAGGGGGACAGATAAGGATAGAGGAACGGAGGGGGAGAGATAAGGAGAGAGGAACGGAGGGGGAGTACGGAGGGGGACAGATAAGGAGAGAGGAACGGAGGGGGAGAACGGAGGGGGAGAGATAAGGAGAGAGGAACGGAGGGGGAGAACGGAGGGGGACAGATAAGGAGAGAGGAACGGAGGGGGAGAACGGAGGGGGAGAGATAAGGAGAGAGGAACGGAGGGGGAGTACGGAGGGGGAGAGATAAGGATAGAGGAACAGAGGGGGAGAGATAAGGAGAGAGGAACGGAGGGGGAGTACGGAGGGGGACAGATAAGGATAGAGGAACGGAGGGGGAGAGATAAGGAGAGAGGAACGGAGGGGGAGAACGGAGGGAGAGAGATAAGGAGAGAGGAACGGAGGGGGAGAACGGAGGGGGAGAGATAAGGAGAGAGGAACGGAGGGGGAGTACGGAGGGGGAGAGATAAGGATAGAGGAACAGAGGGGGAGAGATAAGGAGAGAGGAACGGAGGGGGAGTACGGAGGGGGACAGATAAGGATAGAGGAACGGAGGGGGAGTACGGAGGGGGACAGATAAGGAGAGAGGAACGGAGGGGGAGAACGGAGGGGGACAGATAAGGAGAGAGGAACGGAGGGGGAGTACGGAGGGGGACAGATAAGGAGAGAGGAACGGAGGGGGAGTACGGAGGGGGACAGATAAGGAGAGAGGAACGGAGGGGGAGTACGGAGGGGGACAGATAAGGAGAGAGGAACGGAGGGGGAGTACGGAGGGGGACAGATAAGGAGAGAGGAACGGAGGGGGAGTACGGAGGGGGACAGATAAGGAGAGAGGAACGGAGGGGGAGTACGGAGGGGGACAGATAAGGAGAGAGGAACGGAGGGGGAGAACGGAGGGGGACAGATAAGGAGAGAGGAACGGAGGGGGAGAACGGAGGGGGACAGATAAGGAGAGAGGAACGGAGGGGGAGTACGGAGGGGGACAGATAAGGAGAGAGGAACGGAGGGGGAGTACGGAGGGGGACAGATAAGGAGAGAGGAACGGAGGGGGAGAACGGAGGGGGACAGATAAGGAGAGAGGAACGGAGGGGGAGTACGGAGGGGGACAGATACGGAGAGAGGAACGGAGGGGGAGAACGGAGGGGGACAGATAAGGAGAGAGGAACGGAGGGGGAGTACGGAGGGGGACAGATAAGGAGAGAGGAACGGAGGGGGAGTACGGAGGGGGAGAACGGAGGGGGAGAGATAAGGAGAGAGGAACGGAGGGGGAGTACGGAGGGAGAGAGATAAGGAGAGAGGAACGGAGGGGGAGAACGGAGGGAGAGAGATAAGGAGAGAGGAACGGAGGGGGAGAACGGAGGGAGAGAGATAAGGAGAGAGGAACGGAGGGGGAGAACGGAGGGAGAGAGATAAGGAGAGAGGAACGGAGGGGGAGAACGGAGGGAGAGAGATAAGGAGAGAGGAACGGAGGGGGAGAACGGAGGGAGAGAGATAAGGAGAGAGGAACGGAGGGGGAGAACGGAGGGGGAGAGATAAGGAGAGAGGAACGGAGGGGGAGTACGGAGGGGGAGAGATAAGGATAGAGGAACAGAGGGGGAGAGATAAGGAGAGAGGAACGGAGGGGGAGTACGGAGGGGGACAGATAAGGATAGAGGAACGGAGGGGGAGTACGGAGGGGGACAGATAAGGAGAGAGGAACGGAGGGGGAGAACGGAGGGGGACAGATAAGGAGAGAGGAACGGAGGGGGAGTACGGAGGGGGACAGATAAGGAGAGAGGAACGGAGGGGGAGTACGGAGGGGGACAGATAAGGAGAGAGGAACGGAGGGGGAGTACGGAGGGGGACAGATAAGGAGAGAGGAACGGAGGGGGAGTACGGAGGGGGACAGATAAGGAGAGAGGAACGGAGGGGGAGTACGGAGGGGGACAGATAAGGAGAGAGGAACGGAGGGGGAGTACGGAGGGGGACAGATAAGGAGAGAGGAACGGAGGGGGAGAACGGAGGGGGACAGATAAGGAGAGAGGAACGGAGGGGGAGAACGGAGGGGGACAGATAAGGAGAGAGGAACGGAGGGGGAGTACGGAGGGGGACAGATAAGGAGAGAGGAACGGAGGGGGAGTACGGAGGGGGACAGATAAGGAGAGAGGAACGGAGGGGGAGAACGGAGGGGGACAGATAAGGAGAGAGGAACGGAGGGGGAGTACGGAGGGGGACAGATAAGGAGAGAGGAACGGAGGGGGAGTACGGAGGGGGACAGATAAGGAGAGAGGAACGGAGGGGGAGTACGGAGGGGGACAGATAAGGAGAGAGGAACGGAGGGGGAGTACGGAGGGGGAGAACGGAGGGGGAGAGATAAGGAGAGAGGAACGGAGGGGGAGAACGGAGGGGGACAGATAAGGAGAGAGGAACGGAGGGGGAGTACGGAGGGGACAGATAAGGAGAGAGGAATGGAGGGGACAGATAAGGAGAGAGGAATGCAGGGGACAGCGGAGAGGCACAGAGGAACAGAGGCGGCACGGAGGAGGATGCGGTGAGCGATCACAGCTGTATGTCACTAAAGCTGGTGAAAGCCGCTGGGGGAGAATCTTGTAACTCCCCCACGCGCCGATCACAGCTGTCCTCAAGGTATCGGGTGAAGCATCGGGAGCATTTGCCCGAGTACAAGTACTTGGGCAAATGCTCGGTATCGGTGCCGATACCGATACTAGTATCGGTATCGGGACAACCCTAGTATATACCTCTCATTATATATAGGAATCAACTATATTATATATACAGTATATACCTCTCATTATATATAGGAATCAACTATATTATATATACAGTATATACCTCTCATTATATATAGGAATCAAATATATTACATATACAGTATATACCTCTCATTATATAGAGGAATCAAATATATTACATATACAGTATATACCTCTCACTATATATAGGAATCAAATATATTATATATACAGTATATACCTCTCATTATATATAGGAATCAACTGCAGTATATTTCAGAGCTATATAAATGTATAATAATAATAGTGTTTGACTGTGGGGGAGGGGATATTAGAGTGTAAGCTCCTCTGGTACAGAGAATAATGTGATTGGCTCAGTGATCTCTGTACAGCACGGCAGTATATATCAGAGCTATATACATACATATACATATCTGTGTGTGTATATATATATTTGAACAGCAGATAGCATGGTTGTAGCTTTTGTAAGGTTATATATAAAGTAGAACAGCAGAGGGCGATGTTGTAGCTTTGTACCAATGTAAGGTTCTATATAAAGTAGAACAGCAGAGGGCGATGTTGTAGCTTTGTACCAATGTAAGGTTTAATATAAAATAGAACAGCAGAGGGCGATGTTGTAGCTTTGTACCAATGTAAGGTTCTATATAAAGTAGAACAGCAGAGGGCGATGTTGTAGCTTTGTACCAATGTAAGGTTATATATAAAGTAGAACAGCAGAGGGCGCTGTTGTAGCTTTGTACCAATGTAAGGTGCTATATAATGAGGAACAGCAGAGGGCGCTGCTGTAGCTTTGTACCAATGTAAGGTTATATATATACAAAGTGGAACAGCAGAGGGCGCTGCTGTACCTTTGTATTAATGTAAGGTTATATATAAAGCAGAACAGCAGAGGGCGATGTTGTAGCTTTGTACCAATGTAAGGTTCTATATAGAGTAGAACAGCAGAGGGCGATGTTGTAGCTTTGTACCAATGTAAGGTTCTATATAAAGTAGAACAGCAGAGGGCGATGTTGTAGCTTTGTACCAATGTAAGGTTTAATATAAAATAGAACAGCAGAGGGCGATGTTGTAGCTTTGTACCAATGTAAGGTTCTATATAATGTGGAACAGCAGAGGGCGCTGCTGTAGCTTTGTACCAATGTAAGGTTATATATATACAAAGTGGAACAGCAGAGGGCGATGTTGTAGCTTTGTACCAATGTAAGGTTTTATATAAAGTAGAACAGCAGAGGGCGATGTTGTAGCTTTGTACCAATGTAAGGTTATATATATACAAAGTGGAACAGCAGAGGGCGCTGCTGTACCTTTGTATTAATGTAAGGTTATATATAAAGCAGAACAGCAGAGGGCGATGTTGTAGCTTTGTACCAATGTAAGGTTCTATATAAAGTAGAACAGCAGAGGGCGATGTTGTAGCTTTGTACCAATGTAAGGTTATATATAAAGTAGAACGGCAGAGGGCGCTGTTGTAGCTTTGTACCAATGTAAGGTTATATATAATGTGGAACAGCAGAGGGCGCTGCTGTAGCTTTGTACCAATGTAAGGTTATATATATACAAAGTGGAACAGCAGAGGGCGCTGCTGTACCTTTGTATTAATGTAAGGTTATATATAAAGCAGAACAGCAGAGGGCGATGTTGTAGCTTTGTACCAATGTAAGGCTTTATATAAAGTGGAAAAGCAGAGGGCGATGTTGTAGTTTTGTACCAATGTAAGGCTTTATATAAAGTGGAACAGCAGAGGGCGATGTTTTAGTTTTGTACCAATGTAAGGTTTAATATAAAGTAGAACAGCAGAGGGCGATGTTGTAGCTTTGTACCAATGTAAGGTTATATATAAAGTAGAACAGCAGAGGGCGATGTTGTAGCTTTGTACCAATGTAAGGTTATATATAAAGTAGAACGGCAGAGGGCGCTGTTGTAGCTTTGTACCAATGTAAGGTGCTATATAATGTGGAACAGCAGAGGGCGCTGCTGTAGCTTTGTACCAATGTAAGGTTATATATATACAAAGTGGAACAGCAGAGGGCGCTGCTGTACCTTTGTATTAATGTAAGGTTATATATAAAGCAGAACAGCAGAGGGCGATGTTGTAGCTTTGTACCAATGTAAGGTTTTATATAAAGTGGAACAGCAGAGGGCGATGTTGTAGCTTTGTACCAATGTAAGGTTTAATATAAAGTAGAACAGCAGAGGGCGATGTTGTAGCTTTGTACCAATGTAAGGTTTTATATTAAGTAAAACAGCAGAGGGCGATGTTGTAGCTTTGTACCAATGTAAGGTTTTATATAAAGTAGAACAGCAGAGGGCGATGTTGTAGCTTTGTACCAATGTAAGGTTCTATATAAAGTAGAACAGCAGAGGGCGATGTTGTAGCTTTGTACCAATGTAAGGTTTTATATAAAGTAGAACAGCAGAGGGCGATGTTGTAGCTTTGTACCAATGTAAGGTTTTATATAAAGTAGAACAGCAGAGGGCGATGTTGTAGCTTTGTACCAATGTAAGGTTTTATATAAAGTAGAACAGCAGAGGGCGATGTTGTAGCTTTGTACCAATGTAAGGTTTAATATAAAGTAGAACAGCAGAGGGCGATGTTGTAGCTTTGTACCAATGTAAGGTGTTATATAAAGTGGAACAGCAGAGGGCGATGTTGTAGCTTTGTACCAATGTAAGGTTCTATATAAAGTAGAACAGCAGAGGGCGATGTTGTAGCTTTGTACCAATGTAAGGTTTTATATAAAGTAGAACAGCAGAGGGCGATGTTGTAGCTTTGTACCAATGTAAGGTTTAATATAAAGTAGAACAGCAGAGGGCGATGTTGTAGCTTTGTACCAATGTAAGGTTTTATATAAAGTGGAACAGCAGAGGGCGATGTTGTAGCTTTGTACCAATGTAAGGTTTTATATAAAGTGGAACAGCAGAGGGCGATGTTGTAGCTTTGTACCAATGTAAGGTTATATATAAAGTAGAACAGCAGAGGGCGATGTTGTAGCTTTGTACCAATGTAAGGTTCTATATAAAGTAGAACAGCAGAGGGCGATGTTGTAGCTTTGTACCAATGTAAGGTTTTATATAAAGTAGAACAGCAGAGGGCGATGTTGTAGCTTTGTACCAATGTAAGGTTTTATATAAAGTGGAACAGCAGAGGGCGATGTTGTAGCTTTGTACCAATGTAAGGTTTTATATAAAGTGGAACAGCAGAGGGCGATGTTGTAGCTTTGTACCAATGTAAGGTTATATATAAAGTAGAACAGCAGAGGGCGATGTTGTAGCTTTGTACCAATGTAAGGTTCTATATAAAGTAGAACAGCAGAGGGCGATGTTGTAGCTTTGTACCAATGTAAGGTTTTATATAAAGTAGAACAGCAGAGGGCGATGTTGTAGCTTTGTACCAGTGTAAGGTTTAATATAAAATAGAACAGCAGAGGGCGATGTTGTAGCTTTGTACCAATGTAAGGTTCTATATAAAGTAGAACAGCAGAGGGCGATGTTGTAGCTTTGTACCAATGTAAGGTTCTATATAAAGTAGAACAGCAGAGGGCGCTGTTGTAGCTTTGTACCAATGTAAGGTGCTATATAATGAGGAACAGCAGAGGGCGCTGCTGTAGCTTTGTACCAATGTAAGGTTATATATATACAAAGTGGAACAGCAGAGGGCGCTGCTGTACCTTTGTATTAATGTAAGGTTATATATAAAGCAGAACAGCAGAGGGCGATGTTGTAGTTTTGTACCAATGTAAGGTTCTATATAAAGTAGAACAGCAGAGGGCGATGTTGTAGCTTTGTACCAATGTAAGGTTATATATAAAGTAGAACGGCAGAGGGCGCTGTTGTAGCTTTGTACCAATGTAAGGTTATATATAATGTGGAACAGCAGAGGGCGCTGCTGTAGCTTTGTACCAATGTAAGGTTATATATATACAAAGTGGAACAGCAGAGGGCGCTGCTGTACCTTTGTATTAATGTAAGGTTATATATAAAGCAGAACAGCAGAGGGCGATGTTGTAGCTTTGTACCAATGTAAGGCTTTATATAAAGTGGAACAGCAGAGGGCGATGTTGTAGTTTTGTACCAATGTAAGGCTTTATATAAAGTAGAACAGCAGAGGGCGATGTTGTAGCTTTGTACCAATGTAAGGTTTTATATTAAGTAAAACAGCAGAGGGCGATGTTGTAGCTTTGTACCAATGTAAGGTTCTATATAAAGTAGAACAGCAGAGGGCGATGTTGTAGCTTTGTACCAATGTAAGGTTCTATATAAAGTAGAACAGCAGAGGGCGATGTTGTAGCTTTGTACCAATGTAAGGTTTTATATAAAGTGGAACAGCAGAGGGCGATGTTGTAGCTTTGTACCAATGTAAGGTTTTATATAAAGTAGAACAGCAGAGGGCGATGTTGTAGCTTTGTACCAATGTAAGGTTTTATATAAAGTGGAACAGCAGAGGGCGATGTTGTAGCTTTGTACCAATGTAAGGTTCTATATAAAGTAGAACAGCAGAGGGCGATGTTGTAGCTTTGTACCAATGTAAGGTTTTATATAAAGTAGAACAGCAGAGGGCGATGTTGTAGCTTTGTACCAATGTAAGGTTTAATATAAAGTAGAACAGCAGAGGGCGATGTTGTAGCTTTGTACCAATGTAAGGTTTTATATAAAGTGGAACAGCAGAGGGCGATGTTGTAGCTTTGTACCAATGTAAGGTTTTATATAAAGTGGAACAGCAGAGGGCGATGTTGTAGCTTTGTACCAATGTAAGGTTTTATATAAAGTGGAACAGCAGAGGGCGATGTTGTAGCTTTGTACCAATGTAAGGTTTTATATAAAGTGGAACAGCAGAGGGCGATGTTGTAGCTTTGTACCAATGTAAGGTTTTATATAAAGTAGAACAGCAGAGGGCGATGTTGTAGCTTTGTACCAATGTAAGGTTTAATATAAAGTAGAACAGCAGAGGGCGATGTTGTAGCTTTGTACCAATGTAAGGTTTTATATAAAGTGGAACAGCAGAGGGCGATGTTGTAGCTTTGTACCAATGTAAGGTTCTATATAAAGTAGAACAGCAGAGGGCGATGTTGTAGCTTTGTACCAATGTAAGGTTCTATATAAAGTAGAACAGCAGAGGGCGATGTTGTAGCTTTGTACCAATGTAAGGTTTTATATAAAGTAGAACAGCAGAGGGCAATGTTGTAGCTTTGTACCAATGTAAGGTTTAATATAAAGTAGAACAGCAGAGGGTGATGTTGTAGCTTTGTACCAATGTAAGGTTTTATATAAAGTGGAACAGCAGAGGGCGATGTTGTTGCTTTGTACCAATGTAAGGTTTTATATAAAGTAGAACAGCAGAGGGCAATGTTGTAGCTTTGTACCAATGTAAGATTTAATATAAAGTAGAACAGCAGAGGGCAATGTTGTAGCTTTGTACCAATGTAAGGTTTAATATAAAGTAGAACAGCAGAGGGCGATGTTGTAGCTTTGTACCAATGTAAGGTTTTATATAAAGTGGAACAGCAAAAGGCGATGTTGTAGCTTTGTACCAATGTAAGGTTTTATATAAAGTAGAACAGCAGAGGGCGATGTTGTAGCTTTGTACCAATGTAAGGTTTTATATAAAGTGGAACAGCAAAAGGCGATGTTGTAGCTTTGTACCAATGTAAGGTTTTATATAAAGTGGAACAGCAAAAGGCGATGTTGTTGCTTTGTACCAATGTAAGGTTTAATATAAAGTAGAACAGCAGAGGGCAATGTTGTAGCTTTGTACCAATGTAAGGTTTTATATAAAGTGGAACAGCAGAGGGCGATGTTGTAGCTTTGTACCAATGTAAGGTTTAATATAAAGTAGAACAGCAGAGGGCAATGTTGTAGCTTTGTACCAATGTAAGGTTTAATATAAAGTGGAACAGCAGAGGGCGATGTTGTAGCTTTGTACCAATGTAAGGTTTTATATAAAGTGGAACAGCAGAGGGCGATGTTGTTGCTTTGTACCAATGTAAGGTTTTATATAAAGTAGAACAGCAGAGGGCGATGTTGTAGCTTTGTACCAATGTAAGGTTCTATATAAAGTAGAACAGCAGAGGGCGATGTTGTAGCTTTGTACCAATGTAAGGTTTTATATAAAGTAGAACAGCAGAGGGCGATGTTGTAGCTTTGTACCAATGTAAGGTTTTATATAAAGTAGAACAGCAGAGGGCGATGTTGTAGCTTTGTACCAATGTAAGGTTTTATATAAAGTAGAACAGCAGAGGGCGATGTTGTAGCTTTGTACCAATGTAAGGTTTAATATAAAGTAGAACAGCAGAGGGCGATGTTGTAGCTTTGTACCAATGTAAGGTTTTATATAAAGTAGAACAGCAGAGGGCGATGTTGTAGCTTTGTACCAATGTAAGGTTCTATATAAAGTAGAACAGCAGAGGGCGATGTTGTAGCTTTGTACCAATGTAAGGTTTTATATAAAGTAGAACAGCAGAGGGCGATGTTGTAGCTTTGTACCAATGTAAGGTTTAATATAAAATAGAACAGCAGAGGGCGATGTTGTAGCTTTGTACCAATGTAAGGTTCTATATAAAGTAGAACAGCAGAGGGCGATGTTGTAGCTTTGTACCAATGTAAGGTTATATATAAAGTAGAACAGCAGAGGGCGCTGTTGTAGCTTTGTACCAATGTAAGGTGCTATATAATGAGGAACAGCAGAGGGCGCTGCTGTAGCTTTGTACCAATGTAAGGTTATATATATACAAAGTGGAACAGCAGAGGGCGCTGCTGTACCTTTGTATTAATGTAAGGTTATATATAAAGCAGAACAGCAGAGGGCGATGTTGTAGCTTTGTACCAATGTAAGGTTCTATATAAAGTAGAACAGCAGAGGGCGATGTTGTAGCTTTGTACCAATGTAAGGTTATATATAAAGTAGAACGGCAGAGGGCGCTGTTGTAGCTTTGTACCAATGTAAGGTTATATATAATGTGGAACAGCAGAGGGCGCTGCTGTAGCTTTGTACCAATGTAAGGTTATATATATACAAAGTGGAACAGCAGAGGGCGCTGCTGTACCTTTGTATTAATGTAAGGTTATATATAAAGCAGAACAGCAGAGGGCGATGTTGTAGCTTTGTACCAATGTAAGGCTTTATATAAAGTGGAACAGCAGAGGGCGATGTTGTAGTTTTGTACCAATGTAAGGCTTTATATAAAGTGGAACAGCAGAGGGCGATGTTGTAGTTTTGTACCAATGTAAGGTTTAATATAAAGTAGAACAGCAGAGGGCGATGTTGTAGCTTTGTACCAATGTAAGGTTCTATATAAAGTAGAACAGCAGAGGGCGATGTTGTAGCTTTGTACCAATGTAAGGTTATATATAAAGTAGAACGGCAGAGGGCGCTGTTGTAGCTTTGTACCAATGTAAGGTGCTATATAATGTGGAACAGCAGAGGGCGCTGCTGTAGCTTTGTACCAATGTAAGGTTATATATATACAAAGTGGAACAGCAGAGGGCGCTGCTGTACCTTTGTATTAATGTAAGGTTATATATAAAGCAGAACAGCAGAGGGCGATGTTGTAGCTTTGTACCAATGTAAGGTTTTATATAAAGTGGAACAGCAGAGGGCGATGTTGTAGTTTTGTACCAATGTAAGGTTTAATATAAAGTAGAACAGCAGAGGGCGATGTTGTAGCTTTGTACCAATGTAAGGTTTTATATTAAGTAAAACAGCAGAGGGCGATGTTGTAGCTTTGTACCAATGTAAGGTTTTATATAAAGTAGAACAGCAGAGGGCGATGTTGTAGCTTTGTACCAATGTAAGGTTTTATATAAAGTGGAACAGCAGAGGGCGATGTTGTTGCTTTGTACCAATGTAAGGTTTTATATAAAGTAGAACAGCAGAGGGCGATGTTGTAGCTTTGTACCAATGTAAGGTTTTATATAAAGTAGAACAGCAGAGGGCGATGTTGTAGCTTTGTACCAATGTAAGGTTTAATATAAAGTAGAACATCAGAGGGCAATGTTGTAGCTTTGTACCAATGTAAGGTTTAATATAAAGTAGAACAGCAGAGGGCGATGTTGTAGCTTTGTACCAATGTAAGGTGTTATATAAAGTGGAACAGCAGAGGGCGATGTTGTAGCTTTGTACCAATGTAAGGTTCTATATAAAGTAGAACAGCAGAGGGCGATGTTGTAGCTTTGTACCAATGTAAGGTTTTATATAAAGTAGAACAGCAGAGGGCGATGTTGTAGCTTTGTACCAATGTAAGGTTTAATATAAAGTAGAACAGCAGAGGGCGATGTTGTAGCTTTGTACCAATGTAAGGTTTTATATAAAGTGGAACAGCAGAGGGCGATGTTGTAGCTTTGTACCAATGTAAGGTTTTATATAAAGTGGAACAGCAGAGGGCGATGTTGTAGCTTTGTACCAATGTAAGGTTATATATAAAGTAGAACAGCAGAGGGCGATGTTGTAGCTTTGTACCAATGTAAGGTTCTATATAAAGTAGAACAGCAGAGGGCGATGTTGTAGCTTTGTACCAATGTAAGGTTTTATATAAAGTAGAACAGCAGAGGGCAATGTTGTAGCTTTGTACCAATGTAAGGTTTAATATAAAGTAGAACAGCAGAGGGCGATGTTGTAGCTTTGTACCAATGTAAGGTTTTATATAAAGTGGAACAGCAGAGGGCGATGTTGTTGCTTTGTACCAATGTAAGGTTCTATATAAAGTAGAACAGCAGAGGGCGATGTTGTAGCTTTGTACCAATGTAAGGTTTTATATAAAGTAGAACAGCAGAGGGCGATGTTGTAGCTTTGTACCAATGTAAGGTTTAATATAAAGTAGAACAGCAGAGGGCGATGTTGTAGCTTTGTACCAATGTAAGGTTTTATATAAAGTGGAACAGCAGAGGGCGATGTTGTTGCTTTGTACCAATGTAAGGTTCTATATAAAGTAGAACAGCAGAGGGCGATGTTGTAGCTTTGTACCAATGTAAGGTTTTATATAAAGTAGAACAGCAGAGTGCGATGTTGTAGCTTTGTGCCAATGTAAGGTTTAATATAAAGTAGAACAGCAGAGGGTGATGTTGTAGCTTTGTACCAATGTAAGGTTTTATATAAAGTGGAACAGCAGAGGGCGATGTTGTTGCTTTGTACCAATGTAAGGTTTTATATAAAGTAGAACAGCAGAGGGCGATGTTGTAGCTTTGTACCAATGTAAGGTTCTATATAAAGTAGAACAGCAGAGGGCGATGTTGTAGCTTTGTACCAATGTAAGGTTTTATATAAAGTAGAACAGCAGAGGGCGATGTTGTAGCTTTGTACCAATGTAAGGTTCTATATAAAGTAGAACAGCAGAGGGCGATGTTGTAGCTTTGTACCAATGTAAGGTTTTATATAAAGTAGAACAGCAGAGGGCGATGTTGTAGCTTTGTACCAATGTAAGATTTAATATAAAGTAGAACAGCAGAGGGCAATGTTGTAGCTTTGTACCAATGTAAGGTTTAATATAAAGTAGAACAGCAGAGGGCGATGTTGTAGCTTTGTACCAATGTAAGGTTTTATATAAAGTGGAACAGCAAAAGGCGATGTTGTAGCTTTGTACCAATGTAAGGTTTTATATAAAGTAGAACAGCAGAGGGCGATGTTGTAGCTTTGTACCAATGTAAGGTTTTATATAAAGTGGAACAGCAAAAGGCGATGTTGTAGCTTTGTACCAATGTAAGGTTTAATATAAAGTAGAACAGCAGAGGGCAATGTTGTAGCTTTGTACCAATGTAAGGTTTAATATAAAGTAGAACAGCAGAGGGCGATGTTGTAGCTTTGTACCAATGTAAGGTTTTATATAAAGTGGAACAGCAAAAGGCGATGTTGTAGCTTTGTACCAATGTAAGGTTTTATATAAAGTGGAACAGCAAAAGGCGATGTTGTAGCTTTGTACCAATGTAAGGTTTTATATAAAGTAGAACAGCAGAGGGCGATGTTGTAGCTTTGTACCAATGTAAGGTTTTATATAAAGTGGAACAGCAAAAGGCGATGTTGTAGCTTTGTACCAATGTAAGGTTTTATATAAAGTGGAACAGCAAAAGGCGATGTTGTTGCTTTGTACCAATGTAAGGTTTAATATAAAGTAGAACAGCAGAGGGCGATGTTGTAGCTTTGTACCAATGTAAGGTTTAATATAAAGTGGAACAGCAGAGGGCGATGTTGTAGCTTTGTACCAATGTAAGGTTTTATATAAAGTGGAACAGCAGAGGGCGATGTTGTTGCTTTGTACCAATGTAAGGTTTTATATAAAGTAGAACAGCAGAGGGCGATGTTGTAGCTTTGTACCAATGTAAGGTTCTATATAAAGTAGAACAGCAGAGGGCGATGTTGTAGCTTTGTACCAATGTAAGGTTTTATATAAAGTAGAACAGCAGAGGGCGATGTTGTAGCTTTGTACCAATGTAAGGTTTTATATAAAGTAGAACAGCAGAGGGCGATGTTGTAGCTTTGTACCAATGTAAGGTTTTATATAAAGTAGAACAGCAGAGGGCGATGTTGTAGCTTTGTACCAATGTAAGGTTTAATATAAAGTAGAACAGCAGAGGGCGATGTTGTAGCTTTGTACCAATGTAAGGTTTTATATAAAGTAGAACAGCAGAGGGCGATGTTGTAGCTTTGTACCAATGTAAGGTTCTATATAAAGTAGAACAGCAGAGGGCGATGTTGTAGCTTTGTACCAATGTAAGGTTTTATATAAAGTAGAACAGCAGAGGGCGATGTTGTAGCTTTGTACCAATGTAAGGTTTAATATAAAATAGAACAGCAGAGGGCGATGTTGTAGCTTTGTACCAATGTAAGGTTCTATATAAAGTAGAACAGCAGAGGGCGATGTTGTAGCTTTGTACCAATGTAAGGTTATATATAAAGTAGAACAGCAGAGGGCGCTGTTGTAGCTTTGTACCAATGTAAGGTGCTATATAATGAGGAACAGCAGAGGGCGCTGCTGTAGCTTTGTACCAATGTAAGGTTATATATATACAAAGTGGAACAGCAGAGGGCGCTGCTGTACCTTTGTATTAATGTAAGGTTATATATAAAGCAGAACAGCAGAGGGCGATGTTGTAGCTTTGTACCAATGTAAGGTTCTATATAAAGTAGAACAGCAGAGGGCGATGTTGTAGCTTTGTACCAATGTAAGGTTATATATAAAGTAGAACGGCAGAGGGCGCTGTTGTAGCTTTGTACCAATGTAAGGTTATATATAATGTGGAACAGCAGAGGGCGCTGCTGTAGCTTTGTACCAATGTAAGGTTATATATATACAAAGTGGAACAGCAGAGGGCGCTGCTGTACCTTTGTATTAATGTAAGGTTATATATAAAGCAGAACAGCAGAGGGCGATGTTGTAGCTTTGTACCAATGTAAGGCTTTATATAAAGTGGAACAGCAGAGGGCGATGTTGTAGTTTTGTACCAATGTAAGGCTTTATATAAAGTGGAACAGCAGAGGGCGATGTTGTAGTTTTGTACCAATGTAAGGTTTAATATAAAGTAGAACAGCAGAGGGCGATGTTGTAGCTTTGTACCAATGTAAGGTTCTATATAAAGTAGAACAGCAGAGGGCGATGTTGTAGCTTTGTACCAATGTAAGGTTATATATAAAGTAGAACGGCAGAGGGCGCTGTTGTAGCTTTGTACCAATGTAAGGTGCTATATAATGTGGAACAGCAGAGGGCGCTGCTGTAGCTTTGTACCAATGTAAGGTTATATATATACAAAGTGGAACAGCAGAGGGCGCTGCTGTACCTTTGTATTAATGTAAGGTTATATATAAAGCAGAACAGCAGAGGGCGATGTTGTAGCTTTGTACCAATGTAAGGTTTTATATAAAGTGGAACAGCAGAGGGCGATGTTGTAGTTTTGTACCAATGTAAGGTTTAATATAAAGTAGAACAGCAGAGGGCGATGTTGTAGCTTTGTACCAATGTAAGGTTTTATATTAAGTAAAACAGCAGAGGGCGATGTTGTAGCTTTGTACCAATGTAAGGTTTTATATAAAGTAGAACAGCAGAGGGCGATGTTGTAGCTTTGTACCAATGTAAGGTTTTATATAAAGTGGAACAGCAGAGGGCGATGTTGTTGCTTTGTACCAATGTAAGGTTTTATATAAAGTAGAACAGCAGAGGGCGATGTTGTAGCTTTGTACCAATGTAAGGTTTTATATAAAGTAGAACAGCAGAGGGCGATGTTGTAGCTTTGTACCAATGTAAGGTTTAATATAAAGTAGAACATCAGAGGGCAATGTTGTAGCTTTGTACCAATGTAAGGTTTAATATAAAGTAGAACAGCAGAGGGCGATGTTGTAGCTTTGTACCAATGTAAGGTGTTATATAAAGTGGAACAGCAGAGGGCGATGTTGTAGCTTTGTACCAATGTAAGGTTCTATATAAAGTAGAACAGCAGAGGGCGATGTTGTAGCTTTGTACCAATGTAAGGTTTTATATAAAGTAGAACAGCAGAGGGCGATGTTGTAGCTTTGTACCAATGTAAGGTTTAATATAAAGTAGAACAGCAGAGGGCGATGTTGTAGCTTTGTACCAATGTAAGGTTTTATATAAAGTGGAACAGCAGAGGGCGATGTTGTAGCTTTGTACCAATGTAAGGTTTTATATAAAGTGGAACAGCAGAGGGCGATGTTGTAGCTTTGTACCAATGTAAGGTTATATATAAAGTAGAACAGCAGAGGGCGATGTTGTAGCTTTGTACCAATGTAAGGTTCTATATAAAGTAGAACAGCAGAGGGCGATGTTGTAGCTTTGTACCAATGTAAGGTTTTATATAAAGTAGAACAGCAGAGGGCAATGTTGTAGCTTTGTACCAATGTAAGGTTTAATATAAAGTAGAACAGCAGAGGGCGATGTTGTAGCTTTGTACCAATGTAAGGTTTTATATAAAGTGGAACAGCAGAGGGCGATGTTGTTGCTTTGTACCAATGTAAGGTTCTATATAAAGTAGAACAGCAGAGGGCGATGTTGTAGCTTTGTACCAATGTAAGGTTTTATATAAAGTAGAACAGCAGAGGGCGATGTTGTAGCTTTGTACCAATGTAAGGTTTAATATAAAGTAGAACAGCAGAGGGCGATGTTGTAGCTTTGTACCAATGTAAGGTTTTATATAAAGTGGAACAGCAGAGGGCGATGTTGTTGCTTTGTACCAATGTAAGGTTCTATATAAAGTAGAACAGCAGAGGGCGATGTTGTAGCTTTGTACCAATGTAAGGTTTTATATAAAGTAGAACAGCAGAGTGCGATGTTGTAGCTTTGTGCCAATGTAAGGTTTAATATAAAGTAGAACAGCAGAGGGTGATGTTGTAGCTTTGTACCAATGTAAGGTTTTATATAAAGTGGAACAGCAGAGGGCGATGTTGTTGCTTTGTACCAATGTAAGGTTTTATATAAAGTAGAACAGCAGAGGGCGATGTTGTAGCTTTGTACCAATGTAAGGTTCTATATAAAGTAGAACAGCAGAGGGCGATGTTGTAGCTTTGTACCAATGTAAGGTTTTATATAAAGTAGAACAGCAGAGGGCGATGTTGTAGCTTTGTACCAATGTAAGGTTCTATATAAAGTAGAACAGCAGAGGGCGATGTTGTAGCTTTGTACCAATGTAAGGTTTTATATAAAGTAGAACAGCAGAGGGCGATGTTGTAGCTTTGTACCAATGTAAGGTTTAATATAAAGTAGAACAGCAGAGGGCGATGTTGTAGCTTTGTACCAATGTAAGGTTTTATATAAAGTGGAACAGCAAAAGGCGATGTTGTAGCTTTGTACCAATGTAAGGTTTTATATAAAGTAGAACAGCAGAGGGCGATGTTGTAGCTTTGTACCAATGTAAGGTTTTATATAAAGTGGAACAGCAAAAGGCGATGTTGTAGCTTTGTACCAATGTAAGGTTTAATATAAAGTAGAACAGCAGAGGGCAATGTTGTAGCTTTGTACCAATGTAAGGTTTAATATAAAGTAGAACAGCAGAGGGCGCTGTTGTAGCTTTGTACCAATGTAAGGTTTAATATAAAGTAGAACAGCAGAGGGCGATGTTGTAGCTTTGTACCAATGTAAGGTTTTATATAAAGTGGAACAGCAAAAGGCGATGTTGTAGCTTTGTACCAATGTAAGGTTTTATATAAAGTAGAACAGCAGAGGGCGATGTTGTAGCTTTGTACCAATGTAAGGTTTTATATAAAGTGGAACAGCAAAAGGCGATGTTGTAGCTTTGTACCAATGTAAGGTTTAATATAAAGTAGAACAGCAGAGGGCAATGTTGTAGCTTTGTACCAATGTAAGGTTTAATATAAAGTAGAACAGCAGAGGGCGCTGTTGTAGCTTTGTACCAATGTAAGGTTTAATATAAAGTAGAACAGCAGAGGGCAATGTTGTAGCTTTGTACCAATGTAAGGTTTAATATAAAGTAGAACAGCAGAGGGCGATGTTGTAGCTTTGTACCAATGTAAGGTTTTATATAAAGTGGAACAGCAGAGGGCGATGTTGTAACTGCACCAATGTAAGGTTGTATATAAAGTGGAACAGCAGAGGGCGCTGTTGTAGCTTTCTACCAATGTAAGGTTTTATATAAAGTGGAAGAGCAGAGGGCGCTGTTGTAGCTTTGTACCAATGTAAGGTTTTATATAAAGTAGAACAGCAGAGGGCGATGTTGTAGCTTTGTACCAATGTAAGGTTTTATATAAAGTAGAACAGCAGAGGGCGATGTTGTAGCTTTGTACCAATGTAAGGTTTTATATAAAGTGGAAGAGCAGAGGGCGATGTTGTAGCTTTGTACCAATGTAAGGTTTAATATAAAGTAGAACAGCAGAGGGCGATGTTGTAGCTTTGTACCAATGTAAGGTTCTATATAAAGTAGAACAGCAGAGGGCGATGTTGTAGCTTTGTACCAATGTAAGGTTATATATAAAGTGGAACAGCACAGGGCGATGTTGTAGCTTTGTACCAATGTAAGGTTATATATAAAGTGGAACAGCAGAGGGCGATGTAGCTTTTTACTAATGTAAGGTTTAATATAAAGTAGAACAGCAGAGGGCGATGTTGTAGCTTTGTACCAATGTAAGGTTTAATATAAAGTAGAACAGCAGAGGGCGATGTTGTAGCTTTGTACCAATGTAAGCTTTTATATAAAGTGGAATAGCAGAGGGTGATGTTGTAACTTTGCACCAATGTAAGGTTGTATATAAAGTGGAACAGCAGAGGGCGCTGTTGTAGCTTTGTACCAATGTAAGGTTTTATATAAAGTGGAACAGCAGAGGGCGATGTTGTAGCTTTGTACCAATGTAAGGTTTTATATAAAGTGGAACAGCAGAGGGCGATATTGTAACTTTGCACCAATGTAAGGTTTTATATAAAGTGGAACAGCAGAGGGCGCTGTTGTAGCTTTGTACCAATGTAAGATTATATAGGTTTTATATATAAAGTGGAACAGCAGAGGGCGATGTTGTAGCTTTGTACCAATGTAAGGTTATATATAAAGTGGAACAGCAGAGGGCGATGTTGTAGCTTTTTACCAATGTAAGGTTTAATATAAAGTAGAACAGCAGAGGGCGATGTTGTAGCTTTGTACCAATGTAAGGTTTTATATAAAGTAGAACAGCAGAGGGCGCTGTTGTAGCTTTGTACCAATGTAAGGTTTTTTATAAAGTGGAAGAGCAGAGGGCACTGTTGTAGCTTTGTACCAATGTAAGGTTTTATATAAAGTGGAACAGCAGAGGGCGATGATGTAGCTTTGTACCAATGTAAGGTTTTATATAAAGTAGAACAGCAGAGTGCGATGTTGTAGCTTTGTACCAATGTAAGGTTTAATATAAACTAGAACAGCAGAGGGCGATGTTGTAGCTTTGTACCAATGTAAGGTTTAATATAAAGTAGAACAGCAGAGGGCGCTGTTGTAGCTTTGTACCAATGTAAGGTTTAATATAAAGTAGAACAGCAGAGGGCGATGTTGTAGCTTTGTACCAATGTAAGGTTCTACCCTGTTTCCCCGAAAATAAGACCTAGCGTGGTTGTTGGTGATGGCTGCAATATAAGCCCTACCCCCCAAATAAGCCCTACCTTGTTTCCCCGAAAATAAGCCCTACCCTAAAAAGAAGACCTACAAGGACTTTAACTAGGGCTTTTTTGGGGTGTAGGGTTTATATTGCAGCCATCACCGACAATCACGCTAGGTCTTATTTTGGGGGAAACAGGGTATATAAAGTAGAACAGCAGAGGGCGATGTTGTAGCTTTGTACCAATGTAAGGTTAAATATAAAGTAGAACAGCAGAGGGCGATGTTGTAGCTTTGTACCAATATAAGGTTTTATATAAAGTGGAACAGCAGAGGGTGATATTGTAACTTTGCACTAATGTAAGGTTTTATATAAAGTGGAACAGCAGAGGGCGATGTTGTAGCTTTGTACCAATGTAAGGTTTTATATAAAGTGGAACAGCAGAGGGCGATGTTGTAGCTTTGTACCAATGTAAGGTTTAATATAAAGTAGAACAGCAGAGGGCGATGTTGTAGCTTTGTACCAATGTAAGGTTATATATAAAGTAGAACAGCAGAGGGCGATGTTGTAGCTTTGTACCAATGTAAGGTTATATATAAAGTGGAACAGCAGAGGGCGATGTTGTAGCTTTGAACCAAGGTAAGGTTTTATATAAAGTAGAACAGCAGAGGGCGATGTTGTAGCTTTGAACCAAGGTAAGGTTCTATATAAAGTAGAACAGCAGAGGGCGATGTTGTAGCTTTGTACCAATGTAAGGTTCTATATAAAGTGGAACAGCAGAGGGCGATGTTGTAGCTTTGTACCAATGTAAGGTTCTATATAAAATAGATCAGCAGAGGGCACTGTTGGAGCTTTGTACCAATGTAAAGTTTTATATAAAGTGGAACAGCAGAGGGCGATGTTGTAGCTTTGTACCAATGTAAGGTTATATATAAAGTGGAACAGCAGAGGGCGATGTTGTAGCTTTGAACCAAGGTAAGGTTCTATATAAAGTAGAACAGCAGAGGGCGATGTTGTAGTTTTGAACCAAGGTAAGGTTCTATATAAAGTAGAACAGCAGAGGGCGATGTTGTAGCTTTGTACCAATGTAAGGTTCTATATAAAGTGGAACAGCAGAGGGCGATGTTGTAGCTTTGTACCAATGTAAGGTTCTATATAAAATAGATCAGCAGAGGGCACTGTTGGAGCTTTGTACCAATGTAAAGTTTTATATAAAGTGGAACAGCAGAGGGCGATGTTGCTGCATTGAATTGTTTTCAGGGTTTATATAATACAGCCGAGAACTTATGTGACAAACAGAGGGTACAACTCTTGTGCAGTCATTACAGCTCCCAGTACCTGAAACATGTTAGGATTAGGAAGCCATGTAAAGTGCTGTAATAAGATTTGCTCATAGAGCAGAGCCCTCCCACTGTCAGCCTGATTTCTGGTTCTCAGAATATGGAACAATACTAAATCATAATTTATTTTGTTTGCAGAGATCAATTCATGGTTCTCCTTTCTGATTGGTGTCTGTGAGTTGATGGCTATTTCCACTCTTTTATATGAAGTCAGAGAAATCGACCAATAAAATCATTCGTAGGAAGCTGACCAGACGTAATGAGCTAAACAATATTTTTAGCACAAATACTGTAGATGAGATGAACGTCATTTTCAAAAAATGTTACATTTATTGAAAGATTGCACAATCGTTGAATTCAGTAAATATTGCCCCTCCCCCTGCACCCAGGACCCTACTTTTTTAATATCTCCCTTATGGCAATGGCCACGGAAGCCGAGAAACACATGAATTCCTCGAAGGTCACCTTCTTATCTTTGTTAGCATCCATCTTACCGATGATTCCCTTCAGGACCTTATCCTTATTCTCACTTCCCTGTAAGACAGAATTAGGACACATTTTCACTTTACATTTATTTTCTTTTTAAATGAGATTTCCTGCAGTAGTTTGTGTCTCTGCCCCCCCACAATGGTGAGATTTCCTGCAGTAGTTTGTGTCTCTGCCCCTCCCACAATGGTGAGAATTCCTGCAGTAGTTTGTGTCTCTGCCCCTCCCACAATGGGGAGATTTCCTGCAGTAGTTTGTGTCTCTGCCCCTCCCACAATGGCGAGATTTCCTGCAGTAGTTTGTGTCTCTGCCTCTCCCACAATGGGGAGATTTGCTGCAGTAGTTTGTGTCTCTGCCCCTCCCACAATGGTGAGAATTCCTGCAGTAGTTTGTGTCTCTGCCCCTCCCACAATGGGGAGATTTCCTGCAGTAGTTTGTGTCTCTGCCCCTCCCACAATGGCGAGATTTCCTGCAGTAGTTTGTGTCTCTGTCCCTCCCACAATGGGGAGATTTGCTGCAGTAGTTTGTGTCTCTGCCCCTCCCACAATAGTGAGATTTCCTGCAGTAGTTTGTGTCTCTGTCCCTCCCACAATGGGGAGATTTCCTGCAGTAGTTTGTGTCTCTGCCCCTCCCACAATGGGGAGATTTCCCCCAGTAGTTTGTGTCTCTGCCCCTCCCACAATGGGGAGATTTTCCTGCAGTAGTTTGTGTCTCTGCCCCTCCCACAATGGTGAGAATTCCTGCAGTAGTTTGTGTCTTTGCCCCTCCCACAATGGGGAGATTTCCTGCAGTAGATTGTGTCTCTGCCCCTCCCACAATGAGGAGATTTCCCTGCAGTAGTTTGTGTCTCTGCCCCTCCCACAATGGGGAGATTTCCCCCAGTAGTTTGTGTCTCTGCCCCTCCCACAATGGGGAGATTTTCCTGCAGTAGTTTGTGTCTCTGCCCCTCCCACAATGGTGAGAATTCCTGCAGTAGTTTGTGTCTCTGCCCCTCCCACAATAGTGAGATTTCCTGCAGTAGTTTGTGTCTCTGCCCCTCCCACAATGGGGAAATTTCCTGCAGTAGTTTGTGTCTCTGCCCCTCCCACAATGAGGATATTTCCTGCAGTAGTTTGTGTCTCTGCCCCTCCCACAATGATGAGATTTCCTGCAGTAGTTTGTGTCTCTGTCCCTCCCACAATGGGGAGATTTCCTGCAGTAGTTTGTGTCTCTGCCCCTCCCACAATGATGAGATTTCCTGCAGTAGTTTGTGTCTCTGTCCCTCCCACAATGGGGAGATTTCCTGCAGTAGTTTGTGTCTCTGCCCCTCCCACAATGGGGAGATTTCCTGCAGTAGTTTGTGTCTCTGCCCCTCCCACAATGGGGAGATTTCCTGCAGTAGTTTGTGTCTCTGCCCCTCCCACAATGGGGAGATTTCCTGCAGTAGTTTGTTTGTCTGCCCCTCCCACAATTGGGAGAAATGTAAGGAGGGGTTTGGCCGCCCTCTGGGGTGTCACTTACACAGAGTGTGGGGAATTCAGCTACGGCGAGTCCATACAGCTCGTCGGGGTTCAGGGTGTCTCCGTCAGAGTCACTTTTCTTGGAGTATTCCTCAAATTTCAGGATCATCAGAGTCATGCAATCCTCTACGTTCACATTCTTAAAATCCTGGAGAGAGAAGACAGATTACATATTGACTGATCCCTTCGAGATCCACCAAGATCACCTACCACCCTCCCACAGTGAGGGGAGGGTCAGGGGGTCTGATTACAACCAAACCAGCCTGGGAGAGGAGTGAGTGAGATTCTAGGAAGGTGTCAGGCACAAAGTCTGGAGGTTGTAAGGTACAAAGTTTGGGGGTCAGGTACAAAGTTTAGGGGGGTGCCAGGTACAAAGTTTGGGGGGTGTCAGGTACAAAATCTAGGAGTGGTATCAGGCACAATGTCTTAGGGTGTGTCAGATACAAATTCTGGGCGGGGGATCAGGTACAAAATCTAAATGGGTGTCAGATAAAAAGCCTGGGGAGTATCAGGTACAATGTTTGGGGAGGCATCAGGCACAAAATCTGGGGGGTGTCAGACACAAAGGATTTGGGGGGTGTCAGGTACAGAGTCTGGGGGGTGTCAGGTACAGAGTCTGGGGGCTGTCAGGCACAAAGTCTGAGGGGGTGTCTGGTACAGAGTCTGGGGGGAGTCAGGCACAAAGTCTGGGGGGGTGTCAGGCACAAAGTCTGGGGGGTGTCAGGTACAGACTCTGGGGGGGGTGTCAGGTACAGAGTCTGGGGGGTGTCTGGCACAAAGTCTGGGGGGTGTCAGGAACAGAGTCTGGGGGGGTGTCAGGCACAAAGTCTGGGGGGTGTCAGGAACAGAGTCTGGGGGGGTGTCAGGTACAAAGTCTGGGAGTGTGTGTGGCACAAAGTCTGGGAGGTGTCAGGCACAAAGTCTGGGGGGTGTCAGGTACAAAGTCTGGGGGGTGTCAGGCACAAAGTCTGGGGGGTGTCAGGTACAGAGTCTGGGGGGTGTCAGGTACACAGAGTCTGGGGGGTGTCAGGTACACAGAGTCTGGGGGGTGTCAGGTACACAGAGTCTGGGGGGTGTCAGGTACACAGAGTCTGGGGGGTGTCAGGTACAGAGTCGGGGGGGTGTCAGGCACAAAGTCTGGGGGGTGTCAGGTACAGACTCTGGGGGGGGTGTCAGGTACAGAGTCTGGGGGGTGTCTGGCACAAAGTCTGGGGGGTGTCAGGAACAGAGTCTGGGGGGGTGTCAGGCACAAAGTCTGGGGGGTGTCAGGAACAGAGTCTGGGGGGGTGTCAGGTACAAAGTCTGGGAGTGTGTGTGGCACAAAGTCTGGGAGGTGTCAGGCACAAAGTCTGGGGGGTGTCAGGTACAAAGTCTGGGGGGTGTCAGGCACAAAGTCTGGGGGGTGTCAGGTACAGAGTCTGGGGGGTGTCAGGTACACAGAGTCTGGGGGGTGTCAGGTACACAGAGTCTGGGGGGTGTCAGGTACACAGAGTCTGGGGGGTGTCAGGTACAGAGTCGGGGGGGTGTCAGGCACAAAGTCTGGGGTGTGTCAGGTACAGAGTCTGGGGGGTGTCAGGTACACAGAGTCTGGGGGGTGTCAGGTACAGAGTCTGGGGGGGTGTCAGGTACAGAGTCGGGGGGGTCTGGTACAGAGTCTGGGGGGTGTCAGGTACAGAGTCTGCGGGTGTCAGGCACAAAGTCTGGGGGGGTGTCAGGTACAGAGTCTGGGGGGTCTGGTACAGTGTCTGGGGGGGTGTCAGGTACAGAGTCTGGGGGGGTGTCAGGCACAAAGTCTGGGGGGTGTCAGGTACAGAGTCTGGGGGGTGTCAGGTAAAGAATTTTGGGGGTGTCAGGCACAAAGTCTGGGGGGCGTCATGTACAGAGTCTGGGGGGTGTCAGGTACAAAGTCTGGGGGTGTCAGGTACACAGTCGGGGGGTCTGGTACAGAGTCTGGGGGGTGTCAGGTACAGAGTTTGGGGGGGTGTCAGGCACAAGTGGATACTTCACACTGCGATCCTTCTGTGAGATCTTCATCCGATCCTCCCAAATGACACCCTATAAACAGCAACATTTGTCCAGCCAATCACAAGTCACTGAGACTAGTATACGAAGAGCTCTGATTGTCTGCCGGGGTCAGCGCTGCTTTTGCATTTGCATTCTTACTAAATTGAGATTTCAATATTCAAAGCTCTCCGGCAGATGTGTCAGTGTTCTGTACCTACCGGAAAGGACACCGACCGATAATTAATAATTCATTTGTCTATTGTGTGTATTATAGGACCCCCGCGGGGGTGGGGAGGGGGAGGTAAAATGCAAATGAGAGGAGGGCGGAGATCCATATAAATGTTTTTTGTTACATCTTTAATCTGCATCTGTGCAAAATGATACATTGTAGTATTATTTTTATTGTTATTATTATTAATTATTACTATTATTATTTATTATTATTAATATTGTTATTGTTATTATTAATATTATTATTGTTATTATTATTTATTATATTAATATAACTATTATTATTTTTAGTATTGTTATTGTTAGTATCACCAATATTACTGTTAATACAATATTATTATTGTTATTATTATTTATTATATTGTTATTGTTATTTTAGTTAACAGTAATATTCATCATATTAACAATAACAATACTAAAAATAATAATAGTAATAATAAAAATAATAATAGTGATAATAATATAATAAATACTACTAATAATAATGTATTATTGTTGTTATTATTATTGTTGTTGTTATATTATTATTATTATTATTATTATTATTATTATTATTATTATTATTATTATTTCTACTACTATTATTATTTTTAGTATTGTTGTTATTATTATTGTTAATTTAATATTATCAATACTAAAAATAATAATAGTAATAATAATAATAATAATAGTGATAATATAATAAATACTACTACTAATAATGTATTATTTTGTTATTATTATTGTTGTTGTTATATTATTATTATTATTATTATTATTATTATTACTTTTATTATTTTTAGTATTGTTGTTATTATTATTGTTATACTATTATTATCACTATTATTATTTTTTTATTACTATTTATATTTTTTTTATTTATTTTTATTTTATAGTATCCTTATTGTTTATCACTAATATTACTGATAATAATAATAATGTATTTACAGTAATATTAGTGATAATAAAAATACTAAAAATAATAATAGTAGTAATAAAAATAATAATAAAAGTAATGATAGTGATAATAATCTTACAAATAATAGTAACAATAATAATAATGTATTATTACTGTTATTCTTGTTATATTTGTATCACTATTATTATTTTTAGAATTATTATTATTATTATTATTATTATTATTAGTTTTATTATTATTATTATTTTTTTTTTTAGTATTGTTATTGTTAGTATTACTAATATTACTGTTAATATTAATTATGTATTTACAGTAATAGTGATAATAACAATACTTAAAATATTAGTAATAATAATTATAAAAGTAATGATAGTGATAACAATCTATTAAATAATAGTAAGAATAATAATATTGTATTATTATTGTAATTGTTGCTGTTATATTATTATCACTATTATATTTTTTATTATTATTGATTATTACTATTATTATTATTTTTAGTATTGTTATTATTATTTGTTGTTATATTAATATCACTCTTAATATTTTTATTATTATTACTTTTATTATCATTATTTGTATTGTTTGTATCACTAATATTACTGTTAATACATTTGTTATAACATTCGATCATCTTGCTGCGTATGAGAAAAATGGCGTGGGTTGTAATAACCGCAGCTTCATGTAAATATAATGTAAACGACACTTCCCTCTTTGATGTCTGATGCACCCGGGAGGCAAATTAGACACCCTGGGCAGAAACTGAGGACGGGTGTTGGCCAAATTCCTAAACCAGGAATGAGAGGTGGGATGTATTCGCCGCACCCACTACTACCAACAGAGGTGGCATGTGTAGGGTTAACCCTGCCCCTTCCTTTTGATCAGTCAGCCAATAAATGAACGCAAAGGAGGTTGATCGATCGGATGGATCGGAAATATCTGTCCAATGGCGATTGCTTCATCCAGTGCCAGAACCGCCAGGTGCCTCCTCCGTCCTGCACGGGCATAAACCTGGCCAAGCACTCATGTTCCTGCCGGTTGGGTTCTCCTGGTTGCACCTCCTGGTCAGGGTCACCTGCACAGGTGGGCACAATGGGGGTCACTTTCCTTAGCCCCTCCCCTGAGGATGGAGGCCCCATTAAGAGATCAGAAAATAAGGAGACTTATCCAATCTTTGGAGACCTCCCGGTTGCAGACGTGAGAGGACCTACTGAAGATGTATTTGGGGGGAAGGAGAAGACTTGTCAGGAAATGGCGAACGTTCCTGTTTGATGATCGCTATTGGTCTGCGGCCGGGACGAGGGGGTGGAATTGAAGCTCCCTATATTCTGATCTCTCAGCAGCCCCCTCCTATTCTCAAGGGGTGTGTGAGACAACTGACCCCCATTTTTCCCACCTGCGCAGGTGACCCATCGAGATCAGAACCTGAACCATCCAATGACCCCACAAGAGGAAGCCCATAGAGGGAGACCCGTGCCAAGCTGGCCATAAGACTAGGCACCACACCCCCCTTTCCCTGCACAGAGGAGTCTCACTTACCATGTTGTCAGATTCTGGAGGACGGAGAGGAAAATTCAGCGGGTGTGGTGCCTGTTAAAATCTGGTGGCCAATATATACCCCGACAGGATGGCGCCACACCCAGGGGAGACGCCCAATCGGAGAGGGATGAGCTGAGGATTTTGGGGGGAGGTATCACCCTTCCTCCTCTCCTCATTGGCTCTCCTCTCTTCACAAACTTTTCCAAAATGTTAGTAAAACATCTCTGACTTCTCACTGCCTGCCTGGGGGGGTTAATCCCTTCTTCACCGAGAACAAAGATACTTAGAGGGGGCCGGGAGCGATCGTTGTCAGAGGAGTCCTTTTCATCTTCAGTGTCCTACATAGTTATTATATATAGAGGAGGAGAGAGAGAGAGAGTGGAGAGGAGAGGGAGAGAAGAGGACAAAGTAAGGAGGAGAGAAGAGAGAGAGGAGAGAGGAGAGGAGAGGGGGAGGACAAAGAAAGTAGGAGAGGAGAAGAGAGAGAGGGGAGAGAGGTGAGGGAGAGAAGAGGACAAAGATAGGAGGAGAGGAGAAGAGAGAAAGGGGGAGAGGAGAGAGAGGGGGGAGAGGAGAGGGAGAGAAGAGGACAAAGAAATGAGGAGAGGAGAAGAGAGAGAGGGGAGAAGAGAGAGAGGGGGAGAGAGGAGAGGGAGAGAAGAGGACAAATAAATGAGGAGAGGAGAAGAGAGAGAGGGGGAGAAGAGAGAGGGGGAGAGGAAAGGGAGAGAAGAGGAGAAGAGAGAGGGGGAGAGAGGAGAGGGAGAGAAGAGGACAAAGAAAGGAGGAGAGGAGAAGAGAGAGGGGGGAAGAGAGAGAGGGGGGAGAGAGAGAGGGGTAGAAGAGAGAGGGGGAGAGGAGAGGGAGAGAAGAGGACAAAGAAAGGAGGAGAGGAGAAGAGAGAGGGGGGAAGAGAGAGAGGGGGAAGAGAGAGAGGGGTAGAAGAGAGAGGGGGAGAGGAGAGGGAGAGAAGAGGACAAAGAAAGGAGGAGAGGAGAAGAGAGAGGGGGGAAGAGAGAGAGGGGGGAAGAGAGAGAGGGGTAGAAGAGATAGAGGGGGAGAGGAGAGGGAGAGAACAGGACAAAGAAAGGAGGAGAGGAGAAGAGAGAAAGGGGGGAGGAGAGAGAGGGGGGAGAGGAGAAGGGGGAGAAGGAGAGGACAAAAATGAGGAGAGGAGAAGAGAGAGGGAGGGAGAAAGGGGAGAAGAGGACAAATAAATGAGGAGAGGAGAAGGGAAGAGAGAGAGGGGGAGAAGAGAGAGAGGGGGAGAGGAGAGGGAGAGAAGATGACAAAGAAAGGAGGAGAGAAGAGAGAGGGGGGAAGAAGAGAGAGAGGGGGAGAGGAGAGGGAGAGAAGATGACAAAGAAATGAGGAGAGGAGAAGAGAGAGAGGGGGGAGAAGAGAGAGAGGGGGAGAAGAGAGAAAGGGGGGAGAGGAGAGGGAGAAAAGAGGACAAAGAAAGGAGGAGAGGAGAAGAGAGAAAGAGTGAGAGGAGAGAGGGGGAGAGAGGAGAGGGAGAGAAGAGGACAAAGAAAGGAGGAGAGGAGAAGAGAGAGAGGGGGGAGAAGAGAGAGGGGGGAGAAGAGAGAAAGGGGGAGAGGAGAGGGAGAAAGAGGACAAAGAAAGGAGGAGAGAAGAAGAGAGAAAGGGTGAGAGGAGAGGGGGAGAGGAGAGGGAGAGAAGAGGACAAAGAAATGAGGAGAGGAGAAGAGAGAGAGGGGGAGAAGAAAGAGAGGGGGAGAAGAGAGAAAGGGGGGAGAGGAGAGGGAGAAAAGAGGACAAAGAAAGGAGGAGAGGAGAAGAGAGAAAGGGTGAGAGGAGAGAGAGGGGGAGAGGAGAGGGAGAGAAGAGGACAAAGAAATGAGAGAGAGGAGAAGAGAGAGAGGGGGAATAAGAGAGAGAGAGGGGGAAAGGAGAGGGAGAAAAGAGGACAAAGAAAGGAGGAGAGGAGTAGAGAGAGAGGGGGGAGAAGAGAGAGAGTAAGAGAAGAGAGAAAGGGGGAGAGGAGAGGGAGAAAAGAGGACAAATAAAGGAGGAGAGGAGAAGAGAGAGGGGGAGAGAGGAGAGACAGGGGGGAAAAGGAGAAGGAGAGAGGAGAGGCGAGCGGAGAGTGGAGAGAGAAAGGGGGGGAGACAGGGGGTGGAGAGGGGGGGGTGAGAGAGGAGAAGAGAGAGAGAAAAAAGGAGATGCTGAAAAGGAGAGAAGAAGACCGAAAGAGAAAGGAGAAAGGAAGGAGAGGAGAGGGAGGGGGGAGAGGAGAAGGGGGAGAAGGAGAGGACAAAAATGAGGAGAGGAGAAGAGAGAGGGAGGGAGAAAGGGGAGAAGAGGACAAATAAATGAGGAGAGGAGAAGGGAAGAGAGAGAGGGGGAGAAGAGAGAGAGGGGGAGAGGAGAGGGAGAGAAGATGACAAAGAAAGGAGGAGAGAAGAGAGAGGGGGAAGAAGAGAGAGGGGGGAGAGGAGAGGGAGAGAAGATGACAAAGAAATGAGGAGAGGAGAAGAGAGAGAGGGGGGAGAAGAGAGAGAGGGGGAGAAGACAGAAAGGGGGAGAGGAGAGGGAGAAAAGAGGACAAAGAAAGGAGGAGAGGAGAAGAGAGAGAGGGGGGAGAAGAGAGAGGGGGGAGAAGAGAGAAAGGGGGAGAGGAGAGGGGGAGAGGAGAGGGAGAGAAGAGGACAAAGAAATGAGGAGAGGAGAAGAGAGAGAGG
This sequence comes from Aquarana catesbeiana, assembly GCF_042186555.1. Lineage (NCBI taxonomy): Eukaryota > Metazoa > Chordata > Amphibia > Anura > Ranidae > Aquarana > Aquarana catesbeiana. The sequence goes on along the minus strand of NC_133336.1, from coordinate 220,488,100 downwards.
GGGAGAAGAGAGAAAGGGGGAGAGGAGAGGGAGAGAAGAGGACAAAGAAATGAGAGAGAGGAGAAGAGAGAGAGGGGGAGAAGAGAGAAAGGGGGAGAGGAGAGGGAGAAAAGAGGACAAAGAAAGGAGGAGAGGAGAAGAGAGAGGGGGAGAGAGGAGAGACAGGGGGGAAAAGGAGAAGGAGAGAGGAGAGGCGAGCGGAGAGTGGAGAGAGAAAGGGGGGGAGACAGGGTGTGGAGAGGGGGGGTGAGAGAGGAGAAGAGAGAGAGAAAAAAGGAGATGCTGAAAAGGAGAGAAGAAGACCGAAAGAGAAAGAAGAGAGGAAGGAGAGGAGAGGGAGGAGGAGGGGGAAGGAGAGGTAAGAAAGGAAAGGCTGAAGAGGAGAAAAGAGGTCAGAAAGAGAAGAGTAGAGAAAGGAAGGAGAGGAGAGGAAAGAGGGGAGGGGGTAGAGGAGAGAGAAGAGAGGGAAGAGAGGAAAGGCTGAAAATGAGAGGAGAATTTAGAGAGGAGGGGGAGGGGGAGGGAGGAAAAGGAGAAGAGAGGGAGAGGAGAGGAGAGGAGAGGAGAGAGAGATTCCAGCCCATAATAACCCCTCTATTGCTTTGACGATGCTGAAATGTATATGGTTATACCAATAAAGCTTGTTTGAATGAGTGTTTCAGAGAGATATAAAGGGGAGGGCAGACAGAGAGGAGAGGGGGCGCTCTTCCTTACCTAAGTGGAGTGGAGAAGAATTACATTTTTTGTAAGTTTTTGTTATTTCTGTCTGTGACCACAAGGGGGAGATTTTCCCTCACTTCCTCCTCCTGTGACACCCGTACAAGAAGTGTAAACAGTGGGTGTCACCAGGGCAGGAAGCTGCAGACGGCGATAAGAACATTTTCAGAATTCTAACCCTTCCTCACTTTAGCAAAAATAGGTTTCTGTTTCTGTCTGTGTCTCCAGAGGAGAGATTTCCCGCCACTTCCTGCCCTGACGGTAAATGGAATCTCACAACGCAATACAAAGCTGACAGAGATTCTAACCCTTCCACTCTCCATCCAAAAGGGCACAACAATAGTTGGATGTTTTTTATCCTGTGTTTAGTTTTAGGTGGAGTCTGGAAAGGTTATAACCTCTGTCTGGTGTTTATTGCTGTATGTGTCCCGCTGGGGAGAGTCATCCCTTCTATTTGTCTTGTTGACCAGAAATTGATCAGAGATCCAACATTTTAGAGTTGTCACCAGAACATGAAGTGAGGAGAAATCCTTTACTGGGGACACCTGGCCCGGTGACAACTAGGAGGGGATTTCCCTCACTTCCTGTTGTGTCTTCAGGATAGAAAGGAAAGGTTAACCTACCTACAGCAAAGTCAGGGCCATGGTTGTCATGCTTGTTTTAATATATGTAAAGAATAAAAAAAGTTTTAGCACAGACACGTCCCCAAGTCTCTGCTGCGTGACCCCGCTATTGGCAGTACCGGGTGTGGGTGTCAAATACCGACTTCATTCCAAACTGCGGGCTGAAATAAAATACAATGTAATCATTAATACATGGTTATATACAAGGAGTGTAAGTCCCTGAATGTTACCTGATATCAGACTCTTGAAGTCCCTGTACAGCAGAGCTCAGACGAGGAGAGGGAAAAGCAGCACGAGGAGCCAATCAGTTCACATGCTGGCAAGGAGCACACTGATAGGAGGAGAGAGCAGAGTTACAGAGAGATGAGCTCATCGCTGTGCCGCTTCTCCTTTTACTGTCCAGTCACCGGTTGGGGGCTCATCCGGGATGGCCTGGGTTCAGAAGAAGCAGGTTGAATAATGCTGGCCATCACGCTGAGGCAATGAGAAGCAGTACAAGGAGCCAATCGGATCATGTGCTGATAAGAAGCACACTGATAGGAGGAGAGAGCAGAGTGACAGAGAGATGAGCTCATCACTGTGCCGCTTCTACTTTCACTGTCCAGTCACAGGGTTGGGGGCTGGTCCGGGATGGCCTTGGTTCAGAAGAAGTGGGTTGAATAATGCTGGCCATCATGCTGAGGGAGCGAGAAGCAGTACCAGGAGCCAATCGGATCATGTGCTGATAAGAGGCATACTTATAAGAGGAGAGAGCACAGAGTGACAGAGAGATGAGCTCATCACTGTGCCGCTTCTCCTTTCACTGTCCAGTCACCGGTTGGGGGCTCGTCCGGGATGGCCTGGGTTCAGAAGAAGTGGGTTGAATGACAGGTTGTTTTTCTTGCTTATAAAACAATTATAACTGAACACTTTCACTGAAATGTTTCATAGACCAGAAGGGAGCCTGAATGTGACCTGATATCGGACTCTTGAAGTCCCTGTACAGCAAAGCTCAGACAGGGAGAGGGAAAAGCAGCACAAGGAGCCAATCAGTTCACACGCTGGCAAGAAGCATGCTGATAGGAGGAGAGAGCAGAGTGACAGAGAGACAAGCTCATCACTGTGCCACTTCTCCTTTCCCTCTCCAGTCACTGGTTGGGGGCTGGTCCATGATGGCCTGGGTTCAGAAGAAGTGGATTGAATAATGCTGGCCATCACGCTGAGGGAGCAAGAAGCAGTACCAGGAGCCAATCGGATCATGTGCTGATAAGTGGCATACTTATCAGAGGAGAGAGCAGAGTGACAGAGAAATGAGTTCATTGCTGTGCCCTTTCTCCTTTCACTGTCCAGTCACGGGTTGGGGGCTCGTCCGGGATGACCTGGGTTCAGAAGAAGTGGGTTCAATGACAGGTTGTTTTTTTTTTTTGCTTATAGAACAACTATAACTGAGCACTTTTATTGAAATGTTTAATAGACCAGAAGGGAGCCTGAATGTGACCTGATATCGGACTGTACAGCAGAGCTCAGACAGGGAGAGGGAAAAGCAGCACAAGGAGCCAATCAGTTCACACGCTGGCAAGAAGCATGCTGATAGGAGGAGAGAGCAGAGTGACAGAGAGATTAGCTCATCACTGTGCCGCTTCTCCTTTCACTGTCCAGTCACAGGGTTGGGGGCTCGTCCGGGATGGCCTGGGTTCAGAAGAAGTGGGTTGAATAATGCTGGCCATCACACTGAGGGAGCGAGAAGCAGTACCAGGAGCCAATCGGATCATGTGCTGATAAGAGGCATACTTATCAGAGGAGAGAGCAGAGTGACAGAGAGATGAGCTCATCGCTGTGCCACTTCTTTTACTGTCCAGTCACAGGGTTGGGGGCTCGTCCAGAATGGCCTGGGTTCAGAAGAAGTGGGTTGAATAATGCTGGCCATAAGGCTGAGGGAGCGAGAAGCAGTACAAGGAGCCAATCGGATCATGTGCTGATAAGAGGCATGCTGATAGGAGGAGAGAGCAGAGTGACAGAGAGATGAGCTCATTGCTGTGCCGCTTCTCCTTTCACTGTCCAGTCACAGGGTTGGGGGCTGGTCCGTGATGACCTGGGTTCAGAAGAAGTGGGTTGAATGACAGGTCATTTTTTTTGCTTATAGAACAACTATAACCGAACACTTTCATTGAAATGTTTAATAGACCAGACGGGAGCCAATCAGAGAAGGTGATTTATGGGGTGTAGGTATTTTGTCTTGTAGCCACTGTGCAGATCTGGATCATGTTCCGTGCCGGGGGGGTGGCAGGTGAGATATAAAATGATTCCAGTATTGTAGATAAGGATCTGTTCATTAAGTGCTCAGAGCTGGCTGAGGTTGTCTGACAACGTGCCCAGGCTCGCTCCCGCTACTCTGGTTCAGTGCGGGTGTGACCGGCGCCCTGTGGATAGAGTCCCTGTGTCTGTGCTCCAAGTCTATCCCTCGCCTCGGGCGTTGATGTTCTCCATTCTCTGCGAACGCCCAGGACCTGCACCCATTTCCTCCTTCCTCTCCTGTGATAATGAAAAAAAAATGTAGAATGTCTGGAAAAAGTATTCACACCCCTTGACATTTCCCACATTTTTTCACGTTATAACCAAAAAACATAAATGTATTTTATTGGGATTTTATGTGATAAACCAACACAAAGTGGGACATAATTGTGAAGCGGAAGGAAAACGATAAATGATACAAATAAATATGTGAAAAGTGTGGGGGGTACATTTGTATGGCGCCCCCCGGAGTCAATACTTTGTAGAACCCCCTTTCTCTACAAGTCTTTTTGGGGATGTCTCTACCAGCTTTGTACATCTAGAGAGGACATTTCTGTCCATTCTTCTTCTTTGTAAAATATCTCAAGCTCTGTCAGATTGGATGGAGAGCGTCTGTGATCAGCAATTTTCAAGTCTTGCCACAGATTCTCGATGTGATTTAGGTCTGGACTGTGACTGGGCCATTCTAACACATGAATATGCTTTGATGTAAACCATTCCATTGTAGCTCTGGCTGGATGTTTCGGGTCGTTGTCCTGCTGGAAGGTGAACCTCCACCCCAGTCTCAAGTCTTTTGCAGACTCTAACAGGTTTTCTTCTAAGATTGTCCTGTATTTGTCTCCATCCATCTTCCCATCAACTCTGACCAGCTTCCCTGTCCCTGCTGAAGAAAAGCATCCCCACCACATGATGCTGCCACCACCATGTTTCACGGTAGGGATGGTGTGTTCAGGGTGATGTGCAGTGTTAGTTTCCCCACTCATAGCGTTTTGCTTTTAGGCCAAAAAGATACATTTTGGTCTCATCTGACCAGAGCTCCTTCTTCCACATGTTTGCTGTGTCCTCCACATGGCTTCTCACAAACTACAAACAGGACTTCTTATGACTTTCTTTCACCAATGTCTTTCTTCTTGTCACTCTTCCATAAAGGGCAGATTTGTGGAGAACACGACTAATAGTTGTCCTGTGGACAGATTCTCCCACCTGAGCTGTGGATCTCTGCAGCTCCTCCAGAGTTACCATGGACCTCTTGGCTCTTCTCTGACGAATGCTCTCCTTGCCCGGCCGGTCAGTTTAGGTGGACGGCCATGTCTTGGTAGGTTTGCAGTTGTCCCATACTCTTTCCATTTTCCGATGATGGATTGAACAGAGCTCCGTGAGATGTTCAAAGCTTGGGAGATTTTTTTATATACTTCTCCACAACTTTATCCCTGATCTGTCTGGTGTGTTCCTTGGCCTTCATGATTCTCCTTATCAGAAATCTTTTTCACTGGAGGTGATAACAGAACGGCCCAATCATAAAAGAAAACATGGCAGCAAGTAAACCAATTATATGCCCCCCCCCGTTCAGAAGTATTCACCCCCTTACTTCTTCATACTGTGTATTGGCATCAGTGGTCAGTCTAATAATTGTCTATGAGGCCTCCAAATTCTTGTAGGTGGTAGAGCTGCCCATTTGTCTGGGCACAATGCCTCCAGGTCATGCGAAATCTTTGGTCGTCTTGCATGAACCGCACGTTGTGAGATCCCCCCGGAGTGGCCTCCATGATGATATGAAGGTCAGGAGACTGTGGTGGCCTCTCCAGTACCTTCATCTTTTTTCTGCCGTAACCACTGGAGGGTCAGCTTGGCCTTGTACTTAGGGTCATTGTCGTGCTGAAAAAGTCCAAGAGCGTCCCATGCACAGCAGGAGAATGCCTTGCCACCTTGCCTTTAGAGCTCCCCCCCAAGACATCAGTGAGCCACCACCATGCTTCAAGGTGGGGATGGTGTTCTTGGCACTATTGACCCATCTCTAAACAAAGCGCTGATAGTAGTTGTGACCATAAAGCTCTATGTTGGTCTTGTCACTCCAGATTACAGTGTGCCAGAAGCTATGGGGCGTGTCAAGGTGTGGTCGAGCCATATTGTAAGCAACCTTTTTTTGTGGCGTTTGCGCGGTAAGGGCTTCTTTCTGGAAACTCCACCATGCAGATCATTTTTGTTAAAGTATCTTCGTATTGTTCTCCTTGAAGCAACCACACTGTCTTTTTCCAGAGCAGCCTGTATTTGTCCTGAGGGGACCTGTGGGGTTTTCCTTGGATCCCGAACAATTCTTCTGGCCGTCGTGGCTCTAATCCTTCTTGGTCTACACTATGTTCCCAAAAGTATTGGGACGCCTGCCTTTACATGAACTTTAATGGCATCCCGGTCTTGGTCCGTAGGGTTCAATATTGAGTTGGCCCACCCTTTGCAGCTATAACAGCTTCAACTCTTCTGGGAAGGCCGTCCACAAGGTTTAGGAGTGTGTCTATGGGAATGTTTGACCATTCTTCCAGAAGAGCATTTGTGAGGTCAGGCATGACCTCACAAATGGATGAGAAGGCCTGGCTCACTCTGCACTCTAATTCACCCCAAAGGTGTTCTATTGGGTTGAGGCAGGCCAGTCAAGTTCCTCCACCCCAAACTCGCTCATCCATGTCTTTATGGAGCTTGCTTTGTGCACTGGTGCGCAGTCATGTTGGAACAGAAATTGTTCCCACAAATTTGGGAGCTTGAAATTGTCCAAAATGTCTTGGTATGCTGATGCCTTAAGATTTCCCTTCACTGGAACTAGGGGGCCAAGCCCAGCCCCTAAAAAAAAACACCCCCCCCACCATAATCCCCGCTCCACCAAATGATTTGGACCAGTACACAAAGCAAGGTCCATAAACACATGGATGAGTGAGTTTGGGGTGGAGGAACATGATTGGCCTGCACAGATTGACCTCAACAACATAGAGCAGAGATCGCGAGCCAGGCCTTTTCATCCAACATCAGTGCCTGACCTCACAAATGCTCTTCTGGAAGAATGGTCAAACATTCTTATAGACACACTCCTAAACCTTGTGGACGGCCTTCCTAGAAGAGTTGAAGCTGTTATAGCTGCAAAGGGCGACGCAACGCAACATTGAACCCTACGGACTAAGACTGGGACGCCATTAAAGTTCATGTGCGTGTAAAGGCAGGTGTCCCAATACTTTTGGCAATATAGTGTACCTGACCTTGGCTTGGTATCAAGAGATCCCCAAATTTTCCACTTCTTAACAAGTGATTAAACAGTACTGACTGGCTTATTTACGGCTTTGGATATATTTTTCTATCCTTTTCCATCTTCATAAGATTCCATTACCTTGTTACGCAGGTCTTCTGACAGTTCTTTATCTACCTCCTCATGGCTCAGTGTCTAGCCTGCTCTGTACATCTGCTTGAAAGCTAACAAACTCATTGACTATTTATACACAGACACTAATTGCGGTTAAAAAAAGCTGCATATTTGGCGTGACTACCCTTTGGCCTCACTCCAGCACTCGTTCTTATACTGGCACACTTGGTACACTCGCACAAAGTCAGGGATTTTGTGGGATTAGAGTCAGGTGTATGATTACCCAATTCTACCAAGCAGGCGCTAATGATCATCAATTTTAAATGTAGGATGAAACACGAAAATTCACAGAAACAGCTGTGAAGATGCAGTGGGTGAGGAATGGCCAAACTCTGCTACTAAGGTGAGGTTGTAGAAGACCGTTTGATGTCTGAGCCCAAAGATTTCAAAGCAGACCGGGGGGTTCAAGATGTGCTGTTTCAGCTCTGTTATGAAGAAATCCACTGAGGGGGGCCTGAATTTCCAACCTGCTCTGCTGTGCACCTGGCTGCGCCCCCCTTTCAGTGGTGCTGGGACAAGTTCATCCAGCACTTAGGGCAAAGATGCCAAACTGCGCCCCCTTTCCCTCCCCTTAGGTTTAGGCTCAGGGCACCCCCATTCCTGCAATAAACCATTGCACCCAGGTCAGCCTTCCCTCTTGCCCACCCCTTGTCCTGGCCCTGCCCCCATTTCCAAACCCTCCACAGGACCCTAAATCTGGGAAAATCCTGGGTCCCGGCTACGCCCACTGGATGATGTCACCAGGGACTGCAGCCTGAACCAAAAAAGCACTGTGCCAGTCCTGCTGAATTCACTGCTGTATTGGATTCTATAAATGCACTGGGTGTGGGGGAGGGGGGGTCCCTTCTTACTATAGCACAGGTGCGGTACTTGCTGGAAAGCCTTCATATGGGAACTGGTTCTCCTCGGCTGCCAATGGGAGCGAGGTATGGATGAGGAGGGGGGATAGTCATCGTCTGATCCATCGTTCCCCCCCTACAGGCTGAAGGTTGTCATCCAACCTGGGTGAAAATAATAATATAATGAGGGTAAAGGGGTGGTGATTGGATGGGGGAGGGGCAACTTTTTCATAAAATTTTCAGGCGCCCCCTAGACCGTTGTCCGGATCCACAAGGTGCGTTTGAGGCCATGGCCATCACGGGTCAAGGTTGGCGGGTCAAGGTTGGCAGGTCAAGGTTGGCTCCATCAGCAGCCTTGCTGATGCCGAAAGCCCGTGGCCCAATGGGGCGCAACCGACCTTAATGGAGCAACGCGGGCTTTCGGCATCAACAAGGCTGCTGATGGCACCAACCTTGACCCGCCAACCTTGACCCGTGATGGCCGCGGCCTCAAACGCACCTTGTGGCTCCGGACAACGCTCTAGGGGGCGCCTGAAAATTTTACGAAAAAGTTTCCCCCTTCCCCGTCCAATCACCACTCACCGTCCAATCACCAATGCACTTCTCGAAAAAATGCACGTTTTAGTGTGCCGCAAAAGTCCATGAGCCGTTTTTAATGCATTTAGTGCGTGGGCCGCTCTGACGCAACGCGCGCTGATGCGCAAAGTAACACAGGTCCATGTCCTTTCTGATGACGCATCTCAAAGGGTGGGAACCCAGCCTGAGCGCGTGGGAACCTAGCCCGAGCGATTGTCCGAACGCACCCACGTGACTTGGCGTCCGGTTATGAGATCCGGGCGCTCAGCGAATGGAGGGAACCTGCGCAGTGGCCCCTTTAACTGTATACAGCACGGCGGGCGGGGGAGGCGGTGGCCGCCGCGTGAGATCCGAGGTTATTAAAGTGTATTTTGCAGCCAACGCCTAGAAGAGTGACTCACATCCCAGCCATGTGCCCCGACCACAAAGCACACCCCCTCCCCATCCCTCCCGAGCCACTGCCCTTCTCCTTCCAAAACCTTTCCCTTCGTATCAAGCTGAGATCGTCATAGCCCCCCGATTAATAGATCGCCCCCCTGCCCGGGGCATTGCCATATCACCTGACCCTGAGGTCCTCTACAATGCTACGCCCCTGGCTGTGTGGGGGAGGGAGGCAGTGGCCCCCCGGTGGTCAATATATTCTAATGGTGGCATAAGGGGCGTCACACTTATACCCGTTTTGTGTGCACAGGTCAGCCCGAATGCGCCAATGTTTTTTCCCGTAGCTTTTTTGCGCGTCTCGCATTTTTGAACTGCACATTTTGCCGCATTTGTCGCACTTTTTTTCCCGCATGGAAAAGCCAATCTCTCTCTCTTTGGTGCGTTAGAGGGACAATTAACAATAATTGGCGCCGCAAGCGCGTTGCGTATTCTTCGCGCTTTTGGAAATGTGCACAGAAATTGCGTGATTTTTGCGCACGCTCATGAAACGTTGATTTGCAAATTTGGCCCTAAGCCAACCAGACACACACACATGCGTTCCACTCTGATTTGATAAACACCTGAGCGTTCCGTGGACGCAAACAAAAGCATGCATTTTTGCATGCATTCTACGGAACGCGCAGCAAATATTTCATTGTTAATGGCGCCCTAAACGCTGCACGCAGATGCGTGTTTTTGTGTTCTGCGGACATGCACAAAAGCGTGCGTTTTTGCATGCAGTCACGGAACGCGCACCAAATATTTCATTGTTAATGGAGCCCCAAACTCTGCATTAAGATGCATGTTTTTGCGCTCGTGAAAATCTGATAGTGCGAACTCCGCTGCGTTCACGCCTGAGCGTTCTGCAGATGCACACAAAAGCGCGCATTTTTCATGCATTCGTGGAACGCGCCAAATATTTAATAATGGCAAGCCGATGCGTTTTTTTCACGCTCGTGAAAATGCATGTCAAAACACGCAATTATAAAAAAAATTTTAATGAAGCTCGATGCCCCCCAAAAAAGATACATGATCGTCTTTGGTGCGGTTGTCGCATGTAGGGTAGGCCATTGAAATAAAGATGCCGCCCTATGCCTGTAGCATGAAAAGATGCAAAAAAAGACTAAGGCCTCTTTCACACGAGGGATCCGTATGTCCGTTTTTCATCCTTCCGTTTTCGGATGAAAAACGGACATACATTCATCCCTATGGAGCGTCGGATGTCAGCGGTGACATGTCCGCTGACATCCGACCCGCTCCGATCCGAAAAGTGTAACGGAGGAAAACCCTACTTTTCCCTCCGTTTTCGGATCGGATCGGATGACGACGGACACTACGGACCGTCATCATCCGATCCCCCCATAGGGGAGAGCGGCACTCTGACAGGTCCGTCGCTGCACAGTGTGCAGCGATGCACCTGTCATCTTCCTGCTCAGCGGGGATTGGCGGAGCTATCCCCACGGGGCGGATCATGACTGATCTGCCCCGTGTGAAAGAGCCCTAAGAAATGCACAGTCACGAGACGCCAGGTGTGAACCCAGCCTGAGATTCAGCAATGACTATGTAGTGTCAGGATCTGATTGGATACAAAGTGATCATATTATTACACACAGGATGCAATGTAACAGATTGTACCATGTATGGTGATCCTAAGGATCTGATTAGATACATTGTAACCAGTGGTGTATTTTGGTTTTGTGCTGCCCTTGGCAAGACTAAAGTCGGGCGCCCCCCCATCTAAACTCATCCCACACCTTCCTGTTTTAGATCCACCCCTTCATCTGTAAACTCCACCCCTTCCTCTTTAGGCCCCACCTCTTCCTATTAGAGCTCCACCTGGGGTGAGAGAGAGAGGGGTGAGAGATAGGGGAAGAGAGTAGGGGGTGAGAAGAGAGGGAGTGAGAGAGGGGGAGAGGTGGGGGAAGAGAGGAGGGGGTGAGAGAGAGAGGGGGAGAGAGAGAGGGGGGGAGAGGTGGGGTAATAAAGAGAGGGGGGTGAGAGATAGGGGGAGAGATAGGGGGGGAGAGAGGGGGTGGGAGAGAGAGGGGGAGAGAGAGAGGGGGGGAGAGAGAGAAGGGGAGAGAGAGAGAGGGGGAGAGAGAGAGAGAAGGGGTGTGAGAGAGAGGGGGAGAGAGAGAGGGGGGTGGGAGAGAGAGGGGGAGAGATAGGGGGAGAGAGAGAGGGGGGAGAGATGGGGTGGGAGAGAGAGGGGGGAGAGTGAGAGGGGGTGGGAGAGAGAGGGGGTGGGAGATAGGGGGAGAGAGGGGACGGTGAGAAGAGAGGGGGTGAGAGAGAGAGAGAGAGAGAGGGGGAGAGAGGTGGGGGTAAGAGAGAGGGGGTGAGAGATAGGGGGGAGGGAGGGGTGGGAGAGATAGGGGGTGAGAGAGAGAGGGGGAGAGGTGGGGGTAAGAAAAAGAGAGGGTGAGAGAGAGGGGGTGAGAGAGAGAGAGGGGGTGAGAGATAGGGGTGAGAGAGAGGGGGGTGAGACAGAGAGAGAGGGGGTGAGAGAGAGGGGTTGAGAGTGAGAGGGGGTGGGGGAGAGACGGGGTGAGAGATAATAGGAGAGAGGAGAGGGTGAGAAGAGAGGGAGTGAGAGAGAGAGGGGGTCGGGAGAGAAAGAGGGTGAGAGATAGGGGGAGAGAGGAGGGAGTGGGAGAGATAGGGGGTGAGAGAGAGAGGGGGAGAGGTGGGGGTAAGAAAAAGAGAGGGTGAGAGAGAGGGGGTGAGAGAGATTGGAGGGTGGGAGAGGGAGAGAGAGAGAGGGGGAGAGGTGGGGTTAAGAGAGAGAGGAGTGAGAGAGAGAGGGGGTGAGAGATAGGGGTGAGAGAGAGGGGGTGAGACAGAGAGAGAGGGGGTGAGAGAGAGGGGTTGAGCGTGAGAGGGGGTGGGGGAGAGACGGGGTGAGAGATAATAGGAGAGAGGAGAGGGTGAGAAGAGAGGGAGTGAGAGAGAGAGGGGGTCGGGAGAGAGAGAGGGTGAGAGATAGGGGAGAGAGGAGGGAGTGGGAGAGATAGGGGGTGAGAGAGAGAGGGGGAGAGGTGGGGGGTAAGAAAGAGAGGGGGGTGATAGAGAGAGGGGGTGAGAGATAGGGGAGAGAGAGCGGTTGAGAGAGATTGGAGGATGGGAGAGGGAGAGAGAGAGAGATGGGGAGAGGTGGGGGTAAGAGAGAGAGCAGTGAGAGAGAGAGGGGGTGAGAGATGGGGGTGAGAGAGAGGGGTGAGAGAGAGGGGGGGTGAGAGATGGGGGTGAGAGAGAGGGGTGAGAGAGAGGGGTTGAGAGAAAGAGGGGGGAGAGATAGGGGGAAAGAGGAGGGGGTGAGAGAGAGAAGGGGGTGAAAGAGAGAGGGGGAGAGAGGGGAAGGGAGTGAGAGGGAGTGAGAGAGGGGGAGAGGTGGGGGAAGAGAGGAGGGGGTGAGAGAGAGAGGGGGAGAGAGAGAGAGGGGGAGAGGTGGGGTAATAAAGAGAGGGGGGTGAGAGATAGGGGGAGAGATGGGGGGGAGGGGGTGGGAGAGAGAGGGGGAGAGAGAGGGGGGGGAGAGAGAGAGAAGGGGAGAGAGAGAGAGGGGAGAGAGAGAGAGAAGGGGTGTGAGAGAGAGAGGGGGAGAGAGAGAGGGGGTGGGAGAGAGAGGGGGAGAGATAGGGGGAGAGAGAGAGGGGGGAGAGAGGGGGTGGGAGAGAGAGGGGGGAGAGTGAGAGGGGGTGGGAGAGAGAGGGGGTGGGAGATAGGGGGAGAGAGGGGACGGTGAGAAGAGAGGGGGTGAGAGAGAGAGAGAGAGAGAGAGAGGGGGAGAGAGGTGGGGTAAGAGAGAGGGGGTGAGAGAGAGGGGGTGAGAGATAGGGGGGAGGGAGGGGTGGGAGAGATAGGGGGTGAGAGAGAGAGGGGGAGAGGTGGGGGTAAGAAAAAGAGAGGGTGAGAGAGAGGGGGTGAGAGAGATTGGAGGGTGGGAGAGGGAGAGAGAGAGAGGGAGAGAGGTGGGGTTAAGAGAGAGAGGAGTGAGAGAGAGAGGGGGTGAGAGATAGGGGTGAGAGAGAGGGGGGTGAGACAGAGAGAGAGGGGGTGAGAGAGAGGGGTTGAGAGTGAGAGGGGGTGGGGGAGAGACGGGGTGAGAGATAATAGGAGAGAGGAGAGGGTGAGAAGAGAGGGAGTGAGAGAGAGAGGGGGTCGGGAGAGAGAGAGGGTGAGAGATAGGGGAGAGAGGAGGGAGTGGGAGAGATAGGGGGTGAGAGAGAGAGGGGGAGAGGTGGGGGGTAAGAAAGAGAGGGGGGTGATAGAGAGAGGGGGTGAGAGATAGGGGAGAGAGAGCGGTTGAGAGAGATTGGAGGATGGGAGAGGGAGAGAGAGAGAGATGGGGAGAGGTGGGGGTAAGAGAGAGAGCAGTGAGAGAGAGAGGGGGTGAGAGATGGGGGTGAGAGAGAGGGGTGAGAGAGAGGGGGGGTGAGAGATGGGGGTGAGAGAGAGGGGTGAGAGAGAGGGGTTGAGAGAAAGAGGGGGGAGAGATAGGGGGAAAGAGGAGGGGGTGAGAGAGAGAAGGGGGTGAAAGAGAGAGGGGGAGAGAGGGGAAGGGAGTGAGAGGGAGTGAGAGAGGGGGAGAGGTGGGGGAAGAGAGGAGGGGGTGAGAGAGAGAGGGGGAGAGAGAGAGAGGGGGAGAGGTGGGGTAATAAAGAGAGGGGGGTGAGAGATAGGGGGAGAGATAGGGGGGGAGGGGTGGGAGAGAGAGGGGGAGAGAGAGGGGGGGGAGAGAGAGAAGGGGAGAGAGAGAGAGGGGAGAGAGAGAGAGAAGGGGTGTGAGAGAGAGAGGGGGAGAGAGAGAGGGGGTGGGAGAGAGAGGGGGAGAGATAGGGGGAGAGAGAGAGGGGGGAGAGAGGGGGTGGGAGAGAGAGGGGGGAGAGTGAGAGGGGGTGGGAGAGAGAGGGGGTGGGAGATAGGGGGAGAGAGGGGACGGTGAGAAGAGAGGGGGTGAGAGAGAGAGAGAGAGAGAGAGAGGGGGGGAGAGAGGTGGGGTAAGAGAGAGGGGGTGAGAGAGAGGGGGTGAGAGATAGGGGGGAGGGAGGGGTGGGAGAGATAGGGGGTGAGAGAGAGAGGGGGAGAGGTGGGGGTAAGAAAAGAGAGGGTGAGAGAGAGGGGGTGAGAGAGATTGGAGGGTGGGAGAGGGAGAGAGAGAGAGGGGGAGAGGTGGGGTTAAGAGAGAGAGGAGTGAGAGAGAGAGAGGGGGTGAGAGATAGGGGTGAGAGAGAGGGGGGTGAGACAGAGAGAGAGGGGGTGAGAGAGAGGGGTTGAGAGTGAGAGGGGGTGGGGGAGAGACGGGGTGAGAGATAATAGGAGAGAGGAGAGGGTGAGAAGAGAGGGAGTGAGAGAGAGAGGGGGTCGGGAGAGAAAGAGGGTGAGAGATAGGGGGAGAGAGGAGGGAGTGGGAGAGATAGGGGGTGAGAGAGAGAGGGGGAGAGGTGGGGGTAAGAAAAAGAGAGGGTGAGAGAGAGGGGGTGAGAGAGATTGGAGGGTGGGAGAGGGAGAGAGAGAGAGGGGGAGAGGTGGGGTTAAGAGAGAGAGGAGTGAGAGAGAGAGGGGGTGAGAGATAGGGGTGAGAGAGAGGGGGTGAGACAGAGAGAGAGGGGGTGAGAGAGAGGGGTTGAGCGTGAGAGGGGGTGGGGGAGAGACGGGGTGAGAGATAATAGGAGAGAGGAGAGGGTGAGAAGAGAGGGAGTGAGAGAGAGAGGGGGTCGGGAGAGAGAGAGGGTGAGAGATAGGGGAGAGAGGAGGGAGTGGGAGAGATAGGGGGTGAGAGAGAGAGGGGGAGAGGTGGGGGGTAAGAAAGAGAGGGGGGTGATAGAGAGAGGGGGTGAGAGATAGGGGAGAGAGAGCGGTTGAGAGAGATTGGAGGATGGGAGAGGGAGAGAGAGAGAGATGGGGAGAGGTGGGGGTAAGAGAGAGAGCAGTGAGAGAGAGAGGGGGTGAGAGATGGGGGTGAGAGAGAGGGGTGAGAGAGAGGGGGGGTGAGAGATGGGGGTGAGAGAGAGGGGTGAGAGAGAGGGGTTGAGAGAAAGAGGGGGGGAGAGATAGGGGGAAAGAGGAGGGGGTGAGAGAGAGAAGGGGGTGAAAGAGAGAGGGGGGAGAGAGGGGAAGGGAGTGAGAGGGAGTGAGAGAGGGGGAGAGGTGGGGGAAGAGAGGAGGGGGTGAGAGAGAGAGGGGGAGAGAGAGAGAGGGGGAGAGGTGGGGTAATAAAGAGAGGGGGGTGAGAGATAGGGGGAGAGATGGGGGGGGAGGGGGTGGGAGAGAGAGGGGGAGAGAGAGGGGGGGGGAGAGAGAGAGAAGGGGAGAGAGAGAGAGGGGAGAGAGAGAGAGAAGGGGTGTGAGAGAGAGAGGGGGAGAGAGAGAGGGGGTGGGAGAGAGAGGGGGAGAGATAGGGGGAGAGAGAGAGGGGGGGGAGAGAGGGGGGGTGGGAGAGAGAGGGGGGAGAGTGAGAGGGGGTGGGAGAGAGAGGGGGTGGGAGATAGGGGGAGAGAGGGGACGGTGAGAAGAGAGGGGGTGAGAGAGAGAGAGAGAGAGAGAGAGGGGGGAGAGAGGTGGGGTAAGAGAGAGGGGGTGAGAGAGAGGGGGTGAGAGATAGGGGGGAGGGAGGGGTGGGAGAGATAGGGGGTGAGAGAGAGAGGGGGAGAGGTGGGGGTAAGAAAAAGAGAGGGTGAGAGAGAGGGGGTGAGAGAGATTGGAGGGTGGGAGAGAGGGAGAGAGAGAGAGGGGGAGAGGTGGGGTTAAGAGAGAGAGGAGTGAGAGAGAGAGAGGGGGTGAGAGATAGGGGTGAGAGAGAGGGGGGTGAGACAGAGAGAGAGGGGGTGAGAGAGAGGGGTTGAGAGTGAGAGGGGGTGGGGGGAGAGACGGGGTGAGAGATAATAGGAGAGAGGAGAGGGTGAGAAGAGAGGGAGTGAGAGAGAGAGGGGGTCGGGAGAGAGAGAGAGGGTGAGAGATAGGGGGAGAGAGGAGGGAGTGGGAGAGATAGGGGGTGAGAGAGAGAGGGGGAGAGGTGGGGGGTAAGAAAGAGAGGGGGGTGATAGAGAGAGGGGGTGAGAGATAGGGGAGAGAGAGCGGTTGAGAGAGATTGGAGGATGGGAGAGGGAGAGAGAGAGAGATGGGGAGAGGTGGGGGTAAGAGAGAGAGCAGTGAGAGAGAGAGGGGGTGAGAGATGGGGGTGAGAGAGAGGGGTGAGAGAGGGGGGGTGAGAGATGGGGGTGAGAGAGAGGGGTGAGAGAGAGGGGTTGAGAGAAAGAGGGGGGAGAGATAGGGGGAAAGAGGAGGGGGTGAGAGAGAGAAGGGGGTGAAAGAGAGAGAGGGGAGAGAGGGGAAGGGAGTGAGAGGGAGTGAGAGAGGGGGAGAGGTGGGGGAAGAGAGGAGGGGGTGAGAGAGAGAGGGGGGGGGAGAGAGAGGGGGAGAGGTGGGGTAATAAAGAGAGGGGGGTGAGAGATAGGGGGAGAGATAGGGGGGGAGAGAGGGGGTGGGAGAGAGAGGGGGAGAGAGAGAGGGGGGGAGAGAGAGAGAGAAGGGGAGAGAGAGAGGGGGGGAGGGAGAGAGAGAGAAGGGGTGTGAGAGAGAGAGGGGGAGAGAGAGAGGGGGGTGGGAAGAGAGAGGGGGAGAGATAGGGGGAGAGAGAGAGGGGGGAGAGAGGGGGGGTGGGAGAGAGAGGGGGGAGAGTGAGAGGGGGTGGGAGAGAGAGGGGGTGGGAGATAGGGGGAGAGAGGGGACGGTGAGAAGAGAGGGGGTGAGAGAGAGAGAGAGAGAGGGGGAGAGAGGTGGGGTAAGAGAGAGGGGTGAGAGATAGGGGGGAGGGAGGGGTGGGAGAGATAGGGGGTGAAAGAGAGAGGGGAGAGGTGGGGGTAAGAAAAAGAAGAGGTGAGAGAGAGGGGGTGAGAGAGATTGGAGGGTGGGAGAGGGAGAGAGAGAGAGGGGGAGAGGTGGGGTTAAGAGAGAGAGGAGTGAGAGAGAGAGGGGGTGAGAGATGGGGGTGAGAGAGAGGGGGGTGAGACAGAGAGAGAGGGGGTGAGAGAGAGGGGTTGAGAGTGAGAGGGGGTGGGGGAGAGACGGGGTGAGAGATAATAGGAGAGAGGAGAGGGTGAGAAGAGAGGGAGTGAGAGAGAGAGGGGGTCGGGAGAGAGAGAGGGTGAGAGATAGGGGGAGAGAGGAGGGAGTGGGAGAGATAGGGGGTGAGAGAGAGAGGGGGAGAGGTGGGGGGTAAGAAAGAGAGGGGGGTGATAGAGAGAGGGGGTGAGAGATAGGGGAGAGAGAGCGGTTGAGAGAGATTGGAGGATGGGAGAGGGAGAGAGAGAGAGATGGGGAGAGGTGGGGGTAAGAGAGAGAGCAGTGAGAGAGAGAGGGGGTGAGAGATGGGGGTGAGAGAGAGGGGTGAGAGAGAGAGGGGGTGAGAGATGGGGGTGAGAGAGAGGGGTGAGAAAGAGGGGTTGAGAGAAAGAGGGGGAGAGATAGGGGGAAAGAGGAGGGGGTGAGAGAGAGAAGGGGGTGAAAGAGAGAGGGGGAGAGAGGGGAAGGGAGTGAGAGGGAGTGAGAGGGGGTGGGAGAGAGAGGGGGTGAGAGATAGGGGGAGAGAGGCGGGGGTGAGAAGAGAGGGGGTGAGAGAGAGGGGGGGAGAGGTGGGGGTAAGAAAGAGAGGGGGTGAGAGAGAAAGGGGGTAAGAGATAAGGGGAGAGAGGGGGTAGGAGAGATAGGGGGTGAGAGAGAGAGGAGGAGAGGTGGGGGTGAGAGAGAGAGGGGATGAGAGTTAGGGGGGGGGAGGGAGGGGTGAGAGAGAGAGGGGGAGAGGTGGGGGTGTGAGAGATAGGGGGGAGGGAGGGGGTGAGAGAGAGAGGGGGTAAGAGATGGGGGGGTGAAAGTGAGAAAGAGAACATAATACAAAGAGATGCCACCATTCCTGATACACTGATGTCGCCTTTGTCATGTTGCATACAGGGGGCGTATTACAGAAACGCTGCCGGGCACGTTCAAAACAAGTTTAATCTTTTATTTATCTGCATCCATTGCAATGATCATTAACTCCTCCAGAGCCGGTTTTGTCGCTCGCACACAAAGTTCACGTAGTCTTCATTTTATTTTCCCTGATGGGGTAATGGGGGGTCAAGGGGTGCGGTGAGGGCGATCAGGAGTGGTCAGGGGTCAATGGGAGAGGATGGCGAGATCCTGGAGCCATCGAGTGTGATTCAGAGCTGTACAGGATCAATTAGAGAGGATGGTGACAGTCAGGAGCCATCGAGTGTGATGGGGACCAGTCCGGGGTACATGGGAGAGGATGTGGACAGTCTGGAACCATCAAGGGTGATGGGGAATAGTTAGCGGTTCATGAGATAGGACGGCCACAGTCTGGAACCATTGAGGGTGATTAGGAGCAGTTTGGGGTCAATGGGAGAGGATGCCAACAGTCCGGAGCCATCCAGGGCAATTGGGAGCATACCAGGGTCAATGGGAGAGGATGGCAACAGTCTGGAACTATCAAGGGCATTGGGGATCAGTCCGGGGTCAGTGGGAAAGGATGGTGACAGTCTGGAGCCATTGAGGGTGATCGGGAGCGGTCCAGATACATGGGAGAGGATGGTGACAGTCCGGGGCCATCAAGGGTGATCGGGAGCTGTCTGGGGTCAATGGGAGAGGATGTGGACAGTATGGAACCATTGAGGGCATTCAGGAGTGGTCGGGGGTAAATAGGAGAGGATGATGACAGTCTAGAGACATTGAGGGTGATCGGGAATGGTCTAGGGTAAATGGGAGAGGATGGCAAATGTCCAGAGCTATCAAGGGCAATCAGGAGTGGCCTGGTGTCAATGGGAGAGGATGGCGACAGTCTGGAGCTATCGAGGGATATCAGGAGCAGTCCGGGGTCAATGGGAGAGGATTGCGACAGTCCGGAGCCATCAAAGGCGATCGGGAGCAGTCTGGGTACATGGGAGAGGATGATGAGTCTGGAGCTATCAAGGGTGATCGGGAGTGGTCCGGGGTCAATGGGAGAGGATGTGGACAGTCTGGAACCATTGAGGGCATTCGGGAGAGGTCCGGGGTAAATGGGAGAGGATGGCAAAAGTCCAGAGCTATCAAGGGCGATCAGGAGCAGTCTGGTGTCATTGGAAGAGAATGGCGATAGTCTGGAGCCATTGAGGGCAATCAAGAGTGGTCCAGGGTCAATGGGAGAGGACGGCGACTGTCGGGAGCCATCAAGGGCGATCGGGAGCAGTTTGGGGTAAATGGGAGAGGATAGCGACAGTCTGGAACCATCAAGGGCGATGGGGAGCAGTCTGGGGTACATTGGAGAAGATGGGGACAGTCCAAAACCATTGAGGGTGATCGGGAGCAGTCCAGGGTCAATGGGAGAGGACGGCAAAAGTCCAGAGCTATCAAGGGCAATCAGGAGCAGTCTGGTGTCAATGGAAGAGAATGGCGATAGTCTGGAGCCATTGAGGGCGATCAAGAGTGGTCCATGGTCAATGGGAGAGGACGGCGACTGTCGGGAGCCATCAAGGGCGATCAGGAGCAGTTTGGGGTAAATAGGAGAGGATGGCGACAGTCTGGAACCATCGAGGGCGAAGATGGGGACAGTCTGGGGTACATTGGAGAAGATGGGGACAGTCCAAAACCATTGAGGGTCATCGGGAGCAGTCCAGGGTCAATGGGAGAGGACGGCAAAAGTCCAGAGCCATCAAGGGCAATCAGGAGCAGTCTGGGGTCAATGGGAGAGGATGGTGACGGTCCGGCGCCATCGAGGGCAATTGGAGTGGACAGTGACAGTCCAAAGCCCGCGTTTTTGATGCTGCCCAAACTCCTGTAGCAAAAAAAGGTCCTTAAGCCTACAATATACATGAGGCCTAAAGGTCAAACCTCCAGAAGGTCGATTGTACTAAAAATATCATTCAGAAGAATTTCCAATGTAATCCCAACCCAATCGACCAGACCGACCACTTTACCCTACCACAACGCCCAACCCGTATCCCTTCTATTACGCCGCAGGGACATCACAGGACGCATTTGCAGTACTATTTGGATGTTTCGGTTGGTGGTTATATATTGTTGTCCTCTATGGGTTGGGTTCGTTCAGCATTCAGCAGGCGGGAGAGGGGCAGTCAGGATGAATGGCGCTGTGGGTTGGGTCGATGTCACATTGCGATCTCTCTTTGTTCTGTGGACTCTAAGCTCTTCTTCAAACATGCAGAACAATTATAAGCCGGTTTTTCTGGTAACCTCAGGCAGGTGGTTAAGTCCTCGGCACTGCAGGTGTCCATGGTGTCACCCACGGGATTCATTATATGGAGACACAAAGCCTTCCAGTCGCCCGCAATCATCCCTCAGATTACAGATCTGGGAATCTTCCAGGAGATGATCCCAATGTCTTCTTATATATCACCTTCCCTGGCAGAGGCGTACCTAGAACCTCCGGGGCCCCTGTGCAGGAAACCATGAAGGGCCCCCCTGACCTCTGGTCCTGGCACCCTTTCTTCTGTGCCCAGGGCCCTTTACTCCCACCACGGGGCCTTTATTATAGTCCCACAAAACGGGACCATTTCACACGTTCTGCAACTGGCCCCTTCCTGATGTCTTGGGTTTGGTTGTCACCTTTTCTTCAAGCCAAAACCCCAACACTTTAGTGGCACACAACAAAAAATGTTTTGTAGTATAAACTATACATATATTCTGTGATTACATAACATTTCTGTTATTTATATGGATTTAATCACAAGAGTTCCCCCTAAGATCAGAGTCCACAGAGTTCCCCCTTAGATCAGAGTCCGCAGAGTTCCCCCTTAGATCAGAGTCCACAGAGTTCCCCCTTAGATCAGAGTCCACAGAGTTCCCCCTGAGATCAGAGTCCACAGAGTTCCCCCTGAGATCAGAGTCCGCAAGAGTTCCCCCTTAGATCAGAGTCTGCAGAGTTCCCCCTGAGATCAGAGTCCGCAGAGTTCCCCCTGAGATCAGAGTCCACAGAGTTCCCCCTTAGATCAGAGTCCGCAGAGTTCCCTCATTAGATCAGAGTCTGCAGAGTTCCCCCTGAGATCAGAGTCCGCAGAGTTCCCCCTTAGATCAGAGTCCGCAGAGTTCCCCCTGAGATCAGAGTCCGCAGAGTTCCCCCCTAGATCAGAGTCCGCAGAGTTCCCCCTGAGATCAGAGTCCACAGAGTTCCCCCTGAGATCAGAGTCCGCAGAGTTCCCCCTTAGATCAGAGTCCGCAGAGTTCCCCCTTAGATCAGAGTCCGCAGAGTTCCCCCCTAGATCAGAGTCCGCAGAGTTCCCCCTGAGATCAGAGTCCACAGAGTTCCCTCCTTAGATCAGAGTCCGCAGAGTTCCCCCTGAGATCAGAGTCCGCAGAGTTCCCCCTGAGATCAGAGTCCGCAGAGTTCCCCCTTAGATCAGAGTCCGCAGAGTTCCCCCTGAGATCAGAGTCTGCAGAGTTCCCCCTGAGATCAGAGTCCGCAGAGTTCCCCCTGAGATCAGAGTCCGCAGAGTTCCCCCTGAGATCAGAGTCCGCAGAGTTCCCCCTGAGATCAGAGTCCGCAGAGTTCCCCCTGAGATCAGAGTCCACAGAGTTCCCCCTGAGATCAGAGTCCGCAGAGTTCCCCCTTAGATCAGAGTCCGCAGAGTTCCCCCTTAGATCAGAGTCCGCAGAGTTCCCCCTTAGATCAGAGTCCGCAGAGTTCCCCCCTAGATCAGAGTCCGCAGAGTTCCCCCTGAGATCAGAGTCCACAGAGTTCCCTCCTTAGATCAGAGTCCGCAGAGTTCCCCCTGAGATCAGAGTCCGCAGAGTTCCCCCTTAGATCAGAGTCCGCAGAGTTCCCCCTGAGATCAGAGTCTGCAGAGTTCCCCCTTAGATCAGAGTCCGCAGAGTTCCCCATTAGATCAGAGTCCACAGAGTTCCCCCTGAGATCAGAGTCCACAGAGTTCCCTCCTTAGATCAGAGTCCACAGAGTTCCCTCCTTAGATCAGAGTCCGCAGAGTTCCCTCCTTAGATCAGAGTCCACAGAGTTCCCTCCTTAGATCAGAGTCCACAGAGCTCCCTCCTTAGATCAGAGTCCACAGAGTTCCCTCCTTAGATCAGAGTCCACAGAGTTCCCTCCTTAGATCAGAGTCTGCAGAGTTCCCTCCTTAGGTTGGAATCTGCAGAGTTCCCCCTTAGGTTACCCTTAAGGCCCCATGTACACGGGATGCTGCTAAACGCACGTTCAGAGGCAGTTGGATGCTATTTTCAACAGCCCCTGAACTCATTCAATGTTATCCTATGTGTCCATGTACACCGTCTCGTTTATTGCCATTTTTATGCAGTTGCGTTTAACGGCATTTCATAGGGAAGCAAAAAAAATGGGTTCTGACGCGGAAGATTCCATGTTTCAGACGCCAAACGCGGCTAAACGCAGAACCGGTGTTTAGACTCGTTTTTCCGTTTATAAGCGTTTTTAAAGGTACCCTATATTTTATACCTGAAAAGACAAAAATATGATTGAAAACAATAAAAAAACATAAAAAAAATATAATTAAAAAAGTTTTAATGACTTGCGATGATTCATAGACCATATATAGTAGGTAAGCAGCTGTATGTATATAAAATATCCTGAACTCTGACTCTGGACCTCTCACACAATCTACGTCGTTCTGACCTCATCAAGAGCAACGTCCGGAGCATTTCCTCCCATACACTCGTTATGGGATCCATTGCAAAAATAATCACAGAAATAGAGGCCAATACAAGTAAACAGCGGCTCTCTGCTGCTCCTCACTCCACTCACAATGACTGAAATAGTTAACTAACAAAGTTTGTTGATCTTGGGGGAGGGTCATAAATGAGGTGATCAGAATAAACGGCTAAACGGACGGACGCTTTAAATGCCGGTTTCAAGGTGTCAAAAAAGTTTGTTCAGAGGACTTTGCCTCAGCGCCCCGTGTACATGGGGCCTTAGATTGGAATGTGCAGAGTCCCCCCTTTACATTGGAACCTGCAGAGTCCCCCCTTTACATTGGAACCTGCAGAGTCCCCCCTTTACATTGGAACCTGCAGAGTCCCCCCTTTACATTGGAACCTGCGGAATCCCCCCTTTACATTAGAACCTGCAGAGTCCCCCCTTTACATTGGAACCTGCAGAGTCCCCCCTTTACATTGGAACCTGCAGAGTCCCCCCTTTACATTGGAACCTGTGGAGTCCCCCCTTTACATTAGAACCTACAGAATCCTCCCGTTTACATTAGAACGTGCAGAGTCCCCCCTTTACATTGGAACCTGCAGAGTCCCCCCCTTTACATTGGAACCTGTAGAGTCCTCCCCTTTACATTGGAACCTGCAGAGTCCCCCCCTTTACATTGGAACCTGCAGAGTCCCCCCTTTACATTGGAACCTGCAGAGTCTCCCCTTTACATTGGAACCTGCAGAGTCCTCCCCTTTACATTGGAACCTGCGGAATCCCCCCCTTTACATTGGAACCTGCGGAATCCCCCCCTTTACATTGGAACCTGCAGAGTCCTCCCCTTTACATTGGAACCTGCAGAGTCTCCCCTTTACATTGGAACCTGCAGAGTCCTCCCCTTTACATTGGAACCTGCAGAGTCCTCCCCTTTACATTGGAACCTGCGGAATCCCCCCCTTTACATTGGAACCTGCAGAGTCCTCCCCTTTACATTGGAACCTGCAGAGTCCCCCCCTTTACATTGGAACCTGCAGAGTCCTCCCCTTTACATTGGAACCTGCAGAGTCCCCCCCTTTACATTGGAACCTGCAGAGTCCCCCCTTTACATTGGAACCTGCAGAGTCCCCCCTTTACATTGGAACCTGCAGAGTCCCCCCTTTACATTGGAACCTGTGGAGTCCCCCCTTTACATTAGAACCTACAGAATCCTCCCGTTTACATTAGAACGTGCAGAGTCCCCCCTTTACATTGGAACCTGCAGAGTCCCCCCCTTTACATTGGAACCTGCAGAGTCCCCCCTTTACATTGGAACCTGCAGAGTCTCCCCTTTACATTGGAACCTGCAGAGTCCTCCCCTTTACATTGGAACCTGCGGAATCCCCCCCTTTACATTGGAACCTGCAGAGTCCTCCCCTTTACATTGGAACCTGCAGAGTCTCCCCTTTACATTGGAACCTGCAGAGTCCTCCCCTTTACATTGGAACCTGCAGAGTCCTCCCCTTTACATTGGAACCTGCAGAGTCCCCCCTTTACATTGGAACCTGCAGAGTCCCCCCCTTTACATTGGAACCTGCAGAGTCCCCCCTTTACATTGGAACCTGCAGAGTCCCCCCCTTTACATTGGAACCTACGGAGTCCCCCCTTTACTTTGGAACCTGCGGAGTCCTTCCGTTTACAATAGAACCTGCAGAGCCTCTTCCTGCACATTGGAACCTGTAGAGTTCCCCCCTCTACATTGGAACCTGCAGAGTCCCCCCTTTACATTGGAACCTGCAGAGTCCCCCCTTTACATTGGAACCTGTGGAGTCCCCCCTTTACATTGGAACCTGCAAAATCCCCCTGTTTACATTGGAACGTGCAGAGTCCCCCCTTTACATTGGAACATGCAGAGTCCCTCCTTTACATTGGAACATGCAGAGTCCCCCTTTACATTGGAAACTGCAGAGTCCTCCCCTTTACATTG
Organism: Aquarana catesbeiana; assembly: GCF_042186555.1. NCBI lineage: Eukaryota > Metazoa > Chordata > Amphibia > Anura > Ranidae > Aquarana > Aquarana catesbeiana. Next base: position 220,463,640 of record NC_133336.1, on the reverse strand, counting down.
GAACCTGCGGAGTCCCCCCTTTACATTGGAACCTGCAGAGTCCCCCCTTTACATTGGAACCTGCAGAGTCCCCCCTTTTACATTGGAACCTGCAGAGTCCCCCCTTTAGATTGGAACCTGTGGAGTCCCCCCTTTACATTAGAACCTACAGAATCCTCCCGTTTACATTAGAACGTGCAGAGTCCCCCCTTTACATTGGAACCTGCAGAGTCCCCCCTTTACATTGGAACCTGCAGAGTCCCCCCTTTACATTGGAACCTGCAGAGTCCCCCCTTTACATTAGAACCTGCAGAGTCCCCCCTTTACATTAGAACCTACAGAATCCCCCCTTTACATTGGAACCTGAAGAGTCCCTCCCTTTACATTGGAAACTGTAGAGTCCTCCCCTTTACATTGAAACCTACAGAGTCCCCCCTTTACATTGGAACCTGCAGAGTCTCCCCTTTACATTGGAACCTGCAGAGTCCTCCCCTTTACATTGGAACCTGCAGAGTCTCCCCTTTACATTGGAACCTGCAGAGTCTCCCCTTTACATTGGAACCTGCAGAGTCCCCCCTTTACATTGGAACCTGCAGAGTCCCCCTGTTTACATTGGAACGTGCAGAGTCCCCCCTTTACATTGGAACGTGCAGAGTCCCCCCTTTACATTGGAACCTACGGAGTCCCCCCTTTACATTGGAACCTGCGGAGTCCTTCCGTTTACAATAGAACCTGCAGAGCCCCTTCCTGCACATTGGAACCTGTAGAGTTCCCCCTCTACATTGGAACCTGCAGAGTCCTCCCCTTTACATTGGAACCTGCAGAGTCCCCCTTTACATTGGAACTTGCAGAGTCCCCCCTTTACATTGGAACCTGTGGAGTCCCCCCTTTACATTGGAACCTGCGGAGTCCCCCCTTTACATTGGAACCTGCAAAATCCCCCTGTTTACATTGGAACGTGCAGAGTCCCCCCTTTACATTGGAACGTGCAGAGTCCCCCCTTTACATTGGAACATGCAGAGTCCCCCTTTACATTGGAAACTGCAGAGTCCCCCCCTTTACATTGGAACCTGCAGAGTCCCCCCTTTACATTGGAACCTGCAGAGTCCCCCCTTTACATTGGAACCTGTGGAGTCCCCCCTTTACATTGGAACCTGCAAAATCCCCCTGTTTACATTGGAACGTGCAGAGTCCCCCCTTTACATTGGAACATGCAGAGTCCCTCCTTTACATTGGAACATGCAGAGTCCCCCTTTACATTGGAAACTGCAGAGTCCTCCCCTTTACATTGGAACCTGCGGAGTCCCCCCTTTACATTGGAACCTGCAGAGTCCCCCCTTTACATTGGAACCTGCAGAGTCCCCCCTTTTACATTGGAACCTGCAGAGTCCCCCCTTTAGATTGGAACCTGTGGAGTCCCCCCTTTACATTAGAACCTACAGAATCCTCCCGTTTACATTAGAACGTGCAGAGTCCCCCCTTTACATTGGAACCTGCAGAGTCCCCCCTTTACATTGGAACCTGCAGAGTCCCCCCTTTACATTGGAACCTGCAGAGTCCCCCCTTTACATTAGAACCTGCAGAGTCCCCCCTTTACATTAGAACCTACAGAATCCCCCCTTTACATTGGAACCTGAAGAGTCCCTCCCTTTACATTGGAAACTGTAGAGTCCTCCCCTTTACATTGAAACCTACAGAGTCCCCCCTTTACATTGGAACCTGCAGAGTCTCCCCTTTACATTGGAACCTGCAGAGTCCTCCCCTTTACATTGGAACCTGCAGAGTCTCCCCTTTACATTGGAACCTGCAGAGTCTCCCCTTTACATTGGAACCTGCAGAGTCCCCCCTTTACATTGGAACCTGCAGAGTCCCCCTGTTTACATTGGAACGTGCAGAGTCCCCCCTTTACATTGGAACGTGCAGAGTCCCCCCTTTACATTGGAACCTACGGAGTCCCCCCTTTACATTGGAACCTGCGGAGTCCTTCCGTTTACAATAGAACCTGCAGAGCCCCTTCCTGCACATTGGAACCTGTAGAGTTCCCCCTCTACATTGGAACCTGCAGAGTCCTCCCCTTTACATTGGAACCTGCAGAGTCCCCCTTTACATTGGAACTTGCAGAGTCCCCCCTTTACATTGGAACCTGTGGAGTCCCCCCTTTACATTGGAACCTGCGGAGTCCCCCCTTTACATTGGAACCTGCAAAATCCCCCTGTTTACATTGGAACGTGCAGAGTCCCCCCTTTACATTGGAACGTGCAGAGTCCCCCCTTTACATTGGAACATGCAGAGTCCCCCTTTACATTGGAAACTGCAGAGTCCTCCCCTTTACATTGGAACCTGCAGAGTCCCCCTTTACATTGGAACCTGCAGAGTCCTCCCCTTTGCATTGGAACCTGCAGAGTCCTCCTCTTCACATTGGAACATGCAAAGTTCCCCCCTTTACATTGGAACCTGCAGAGTTCCCCCTTAGATCAGAGTCCACAGAGTTCCCCCCTGAGATGAGTGTCTGCAAAGTCCCCCTCTTTACATTGGAACCCGCAGAGTCCCCCCTTTACATTGGAAACTGCAGAGTCCCCCCTTTACATTGGAACCTGCAGAGTCCCCCTTTAGATTGGAACCTGCAGAGTCCCCCCTTTAGATTGGAATCTGCAGAGTCCCCCCTTTAGATTGGAACCTGCAGAGTCCCCCCCTTTACATTGGAACGTGCAGAATCCCCCCTTTATATTGCAACTTGCAGAGTACCCCCCTTTACATTGGAACCTGCAGAGTCCCCCCTTTACATTGGAACCTGCAGAGTCCCCCCCTTTTCATTGGAACCTGCAGAGTCTCCCCCTTTACATTGGAACCTGCAGAGTTCCCCTCTTTACATTGGAACCTGCAGAGTCTCCCCCTTTTCATTGGAACCTGCAGAGTCTCCCCCTTTACATTGGAACCTGCAGAGTCCCCCCCTTTACATTGGAACTCGCAGAGTTACATTGGAACCCGCAGGCCCAAAGTGTCAATATTTTGTGTGGCCACCATTATTTTCCAGCACTGCCTTAACCCTCTTGGGCATGGAGGTCACCAGAGCTTCACAGGTTGTCACTGGAGTCCTCTTCCCCTCCTCCATGATGACATCACGGAGCTGGTGGATGTTAGAGACCTTGCGCTCCTCCACCTTCCGTTTGAGGATGTCCCACAGATGATCAATAGGGTTTAGGTCTGGAGACATGCTTGGCCAGTCCATCACCTTTACCCTCAGCTTCTTTAGCAAGGCAGTGGTGGTCTTGGAGGTGTGTTTGGGGTGGTTATCATGTTGGAATACTGCCCTGCGGCCCAGTCTCTGAAGGGAGGGGATCATGCTCTGCTTCAGTATATCACAGTACATGTTGGCATTCATGGTTCCCTCAATGATCTGTAGCTCCCCAGTGCCGGCAGCACTCATGCAGCCCCAGACCATGACACTCCCACCACCATGCTTGACTGTAGACAAGACACACTTGTCTTTGTCCTCCTCACCTGGTTGCCCCCACACACGCTTGTCACCATCTGAACCAAATAAGTTTATCTTGGTCTCATCAGACCACAGGACATGGTTCCAGTAATCCATGTCCTTAGTCTGCTTGTCTTCAGCAAACTGTTTGCGAACTTTCTTGTACATCATCTTTAGAAGAGGCTTCCTTCTGGGATGACAGCCATGCAGACCAATTTGATGCAGTGTGTGGCGTATGGTCTGAGCACTGACAGGCTGACCCCCCCACCCCTACAACCTCTGCAGCAATGCTGGCAGCACTCATACGTCTATTTCCCAAAGACAACCTCTGGATATGACGCTGAGCATGTGACCTCAACTTCTTTGGTGGACCATGGCGAGGCCTGTTCTGAGTGGAACCTGTCCTGTTATACCGCTGTATGGTCTTGGCCACCGTGCTGCAGCTCAGTTTCAGGGTCTTGGCAATCTTCTTTTAGCCTAGGCCATCTTTATGTAGAGCAACAATTCTTTCTTCAGATCCTCAGAGAGTTCTTTGCCATGAGGTGCCATGATGAACTTCCAGTGACCAGTATGAGAGAGTGAGAGCGATAACACCAAATTTAACACACCTGCTCCCCATTCACACCTGAGACCTTGTAACACTAACGAGTCACATGACACCGGGGAGGGAAAATGGCTCATTGGGCCCAATTTGGACATTTTCACTGAGGGGTGTACTGACTTTTGTTGCCAGCGGTTTAGACATTAATGGCTGTGTGTTGAGTTATTTTGAGGGGACGGCAAATTTACACTGTTATACAAGCTGTACACTCACTACTTTACATTGTAGACAAGTGTCATTTCTTCAGTGTTGTCACATGAAAAGATAGAAGAAAAGATTTACAAAAATGTGACTAAGGGGTGTACTTACTTTTGTCACTAGATAGATAGATAGATAGATAGATAGACATATAGATCTATCTATCTATCTATAGCTATATATATATATATATATATATATATATATATATATATATATATATATATATATAGCTATATATATAGTGTTCTTAGTATATATATACATATATATATATATATATATATATATATATATATATATATATATATATTATATATATATATATATATATATATTATATATACTGGAACAGCAGATGGCACTGTTGCAGCTTTGGTTATTAATAAAAAGAAGAGTATGGGGCACTATTGTAACTTAACTTTGTACCATTGTAAGGTAATATCTATAGTAGAACAGCAGAGGGCGATGTTGTAGCCATTATTTGCACTACCAGTTACATTTTCAGGACACCCCTTCTTCTTCTTCTCAGTCCTAGAGGTCCTGGTACACACTCACCTTACCTGAACAGCAGGGGGCGCTGTTGCAGCTATTAAAGTGGTTATTAAAACCAATAACAGACATTTATTATATGGCAGCTTACCAATTCTCAGATGTGACGGCTGTATTTGTTTTCTCTTTTAGACCAATGAAATCATTTGTAGGAAGTTGACCAGAAATAATGAGCTAAACGATTGTTTTTTTTTAGCTCAAAAACTGGAGAAGAGACGGACGTCATATCCAAATTTACTTTTATTGAAAGATTTCACAATCGCTGAATTCAGTATCTTAGTTTATTCAGTAATGTTGCCCCACCTTCCTGCGCCCAGCACACTTCTATTTCTTCAGAGATTCCCTTAAAACTATGGCCAAGGTAGCTGAGAAAGACATGAATTCCTTGAAGGTCACCTTTTTGTCATTGTTAGCATCCATTTTACTGATGATTCCCTTCAGGACCTCATCCTTCTTCCCACTTCCCTGTAAGACAGAAAAACACCAACTTTTCATTTACAATTAGGTGAGATTTCCCCCAGTAGTTTGTGTCTCTGCCCCTCCCACAATGGTGAGATTTCCCCCAGTAGTTTGTGTCTCTGCCCCTCCCACAATGGTGAGATTTCCCCCAGTAGTTTGTGTCTCTGCCCCTCCCACAATGGAGGGATTTCCTGCAGTAGTTTGTGTCTCTGCCCCTCCCACAATGGTGAGATTCCCCCCAGTAGTTTGTGTCTCTGCCCCTCCCACAATGGAGGGATTTCCCCCAGTAGTTTGTGTCTCTGCCCCTCCCACAATGAGAAGATTTCCTGCAGTAGTTTGTGTCTCTGCCCCTCCCACAATGGTGAGATTTCCTGCAGTAGTTTGTGTCTCTGCCCCTCCCACAATGGGGAGATTTCCTGCAGTAGTTTGTGTCTCTGCCCCTCCCACAATGGTGAGATTTCCTGCAGTAGTTTGTGTCTCTGCCCCTCCCACAATGAGGAGATTTCCTGCAGTAGTTTGTGTCTCTGCCCCTCCCACAATGGTGAGATTCCCCCCAGTAGTTTGTGTTTCTGCCCCTCCCACAATGGTGAGATTTCCCTGCAGTAGTTTGTGTCTCTGCCCCTCCCACAATGGTGAGATTTCCCAGCAGTAGTTTGTGTCTCTGCCCCTCCCACAATGGTGGGATTTCCCCCAGTAGTTTGTGTCTCTGCCCCTCCCACAATGAGAAGATTTCCTGCAGTAGTTTGTGTCTCTGCCCCTCCCACAATGGTGAGATTTCCTGCAGTAGTTTGTGTCTCTGCCCCTCCCACAATGGTGAGATTTCCTGCAGTAGTTTGTGTCTCTGCCCCTCCCACAATGAGGAGATTTCCTGCAGTAGTTTGTGTCTCTGCCCCTCCCACAATGGTGAGATTTCCTGCAGTAGTTTGTGTCTCTGCCCCTCCCACAATGGTGAGATTTCCTGCAGTAGTTTGTGTCTCTGCCCCTCCCACAATGGTGAGATTCCCCCCAGTAGTTTGTGTCTCTGCCCCTCCCACAATGAGAAGATTTCCTGCAGTAGTTTGTGTCTCTGCCCCTCCCACAATGAGGAGATTTCCTGCAGTAGTTTGTGTCTCTGCCCCTCCCACAATGGTGAGATTTCCTGCAGTAGTTTGTGTCTCTGCCCCTCCCACAATGGTGAGATTTCCTGCAGTAGTTTGTGTCTCTGCCCCTCCCACAATGGTGAGATTCCCCCCAGTAGTTTGTGTCTCTGCCCCTCCCACAATGAGAAGATTTCCTGCAGTAGTTTGTGTCTCTGTCTGCCCCTCCCACAATGGTGACATTCCCCCCAAGTAGTTTGTGTCTCTGCCCCTCCCACAATGGTGAGATTTCCTGCAGTAGTTTGTGTCTCTGCCCCTCCCACAATGGTGAGATTTCCTGCAGTAGTTTGTGTCTCTGCCCCTCCCACAATGGTGGGATTTCCCCCAGTAGTTTGTGTCTCTGCCCCTCCCACAATGAGAAGATTTCCTGCAGTAGTTTGTGTCTCTGCCCCTCCCACAATGGTGAGATTTCCCTGCAGTAGTTTGTGTCTCTGCCCCTCCCACAATGAGAAGATTTCCTGCAGTAGTTTGTGTCTCTGCCCCTCCCACAATGAGAAGATTTCCTGCAGTAGTTTGTGTCTCTGCCCCTCCCACAATGGTGAGATTTCCCTGCAGTAGTTTGTGTCTCTGCCCCTCCCACAATGGTGAGATTTCCTGCAGTAGTTTGTGTCTCTGCCCCTCCCACAATGGGGAGATTTCCCTGCAGTAGTTTGTGTCTCTGCCCCTCCCACAATGAGGAGATTTCCCTGCATAGTTTGTGTCTCTGCCCCTCCCACAATGATGAGATTTCCCGCAGTAGTTTGTGTCTCTGCCCCTCCCACAATGGTGATATTTCCCGCAGTAGTTTGTGTCTCTGCCCCTCCCACAATGGTGAGATTTCCTGCAGTAGTTTGTGTCTCTGCCCCTCCCACAATGGTGACGCTCCCACAGCTTTCAATGAATGTTTATTCTCCTTATTGGAGTCAGGAATCAGTTAAATGTAAGGATGGGATTTCCCGCCCTCTGGGGTGTCACTTACACTGATTGTGGGGAATTCGGCTTTGGCGAGGTCATACAGCTCGTCTGGGTTCAGGGTGTTTGCATCGGAGTCCCTTTTTTTGGCGTATTCCTCGAATTTAACGATCATCAGAGTCATCATTTCCTCCACGGTCAGGTCTTTTGAAGTCTGGAAAGAACACAGAATATGTATGGACTCCTCCCACTGAGATCACACACACACCCCATTGGTCTAAACACCAACCCCAGGACCTGAAACATGTCAGCATTATGGACTTACTCGGAAGTAAATAGTGAAGCTTGGAATCTACAGACTCGGATCCTTCTGTGAGATCTTCATTTGATCCCCTGGAACAGACCATCTTGTATGACAGCCAATCACAAGTCACTGAAATCAGTCAAGGGTGAGCTCTGATTGGCTGCTGGGAGACAGCGCTGTTATCGCACTTGCATCTTTATTAAATAAAGATTTCAATATTCAAACCGCTGGTGTTCTGTACATAGTGAAAGGAACGCAGACCGCCAATTAATAATTAATTACTCTATTGTGTTTACTATAAGACCCCGCAGGGGTGGGGAGGGGGTGTGGTTAACATGCAAATGAGCAGATGGTGGAGCTTCTTATAAAATGAATTTGTTACATTTGCATCTGTGCAAAATGATACATTTTATTACGTTTTATTATTATTATTATTATCACTATTATTATGTTTATTATTAGTGTTGTATTTATTAATATTATTATTATTTTGTTACTATTGTTATTGTAATGTTTATTATTATTATATGTTATTATTGCTGTTGTTGTTATTTTTTTATTATTATTTTTATTACTATTATTATTATTTTATTACTATTGGTATTATTCTTATTATTATGATTATTCTTGTTATTGTATTACTATTGTAGTGCTATTATTATGTATAATATTATTATATTATATATATACACACACACACACACATATGTATATATATACATATAATAATAATAAACATTACAATAACAATAGTAAAAAAATAATAATAATAAACATAAATAAGCATAATAGTAATACGTATTATTATTAATAAAATGAATAATAATAGTAAGAATATTAATTGTATTACTAATAATATTTTTATAATTATTATTATTGTATTATTTGTGTTATTAAAGTTATAATTATGAATAATAATAATTATTATAATAATAGTAAAATGTATGTATTTATTATTATTATTATTATTATTATTATTATTATTATTATTATAATTATTATTATTATTAATAATAACAATAATAATAATAAATAATAATAGTAAAAAGAAAATAATTTTATTACTAATATTATTTTTACTACTAATAATAACAGTAGAAATAATATTAGTAATACAATTATTATTTTTACTATTATCGTTATTATTATAACTAATTGTATTACCAATATTATTTTTACTGTTATTTTTAGAAGTAAAAATAATATTAGTAATAACATTTTTATTATTTTTACACTTATTATTTATTATTATTAATATTAATAATAATAATAATCACAATAAAAAAATGTCACTATTATTATTATGATTTATTTGCTTGTCTGGCTGTGTATGGAAAAAATCATGTCTTTGCGGTCCCTCATGTAAATATCATGTAAACTATGTGTACCTCCTGATGTCTGACACACCTCGGAGGCAAAATAAACACCCCGGGGCAGAAATGGAAGACAGGCGTTGGCCAAATGTCTAAACAGAGGATGAGAGGCGGGGCTTATTCTCCATATAGCTATGGCAATCACAGGGTTAACCCCTTTCCTTCCTTTTTATCAATTGGCCTATAAGTGAACATGAAGGGGGTGATCGAACGCTTGGATCTGTCCAATGGCCATGGTTTCCTCCAGCAATGCCCAGGCCCCTCCTCCTCTCTGCACGGGCATAAATATGGATGCACGGCTATGCCAAGCACTCATGTTTATGCCGGCTGGCTTTCCCTGGCTGCACCTCCTGCCAACTTCTCTTTTCTTCCCAGTTATAGACTTGAGATGACCCATCGATGATGGATCTGGAGATGGAGACCCCTGGTTGGGAATTGGCAACCGTTCATGTTTGTTGATCGTTATTGTGGTCCCCCCATCTAGCAGCAGATTCTCTTTAGCATAAACAGGCCAGGGGGGTGAGATTGAAGTCACCCATTCCAATCTCCCTGTTTTCCGATCTCTCGGTAGGCATCTGAGACAGCTGACCCCAATTTTGCCCACCTGTGCAGGTGACCCTAACCTATCGAGATCAGAACCTGAACCATCCAATGACCCCACAAGAGGAAACCCCTAGAGGGAGACCCGTGCCAAGCTGACCATGAGTATTGGCTCCACAACCCAACCCATGGAGCAGATGGAGATCGTAGCAAAGTTCCACTTACCATGTTTTCAAGGTGGTCAGATTTTTGGAAGATGGAGAGGAGAATTCAGCTGGTGTGGTACCTGTTACAGGCCGATGGCCAATATATACCCAGACAGGACAGTGCCACACCCAGTGGAGCCACCTGATTGGAGGATGAGCCTAAGGTATTTGGAGGGGTGTCCTCCCTTCTCTCATCATTGACTCTCCTCTTTTTACAAATTCTTTAAAATGTTGGTAAATCTTTCAGAAAAACGTCTCTGACTTCTCACCACCTACCTGAGGGGGGTTAACCCCTTCTGGGAAGAGTCGCCATCCGCCCTTCACAGCAATGTAACCAATTATCTTCACCGAGAACAAAGATACTTTAGAGGGAGCTGGGATCGATCGTTTTATTGTAGAGAGGAAGAGGTAAAAGAGAACGAGTCAGACGAGTCCCTTTCATCTTCAGCGTTGTAAATGTGTCATTCAATGTTATATATATATATACAGTGCCTTGAAAAAGTATTCATACCCCTTGACATTTCCCACATTTTCTCATGTTACAACCAAAAACGTAAATGTATTTTATTGGGATTTTATGTGATAGACCAACACAAAGTGTCACATAATTGTGAAGTGGAAGGAAAATGATAAATGATACAAATAAATATGTGAAAAGTGTGGGGGGACATTTGTATGGCGCCCCCCGGAGTCAATACTTTGTAGAACCCCCTTTCTCTACAAGTCTTTTTGGGGATGTTTCTACCAGCTTTGCACATCTAGAGAGGGACATTTCTGCCGATTCTTCTTTGTAAAATATCTCAAGCTCTGTCAGATTGGATGGAGAGCGTCTGTGATCAGCAATTTTCAAGTCTTGCCACAGATTCTCGATGTGATTTAGGTCTGGACTGTGACTGGGCCATTCTAATACATGAATATGCTTTGATGTAAACCATTCCATTGTAGCTCTGGCTGGATGTTTTGGGTCGTTGTCCTGCTGTAGGGATGAGCTTCGTGTTCGACTCAAACATCGTCTGTTCGCCCGTTCGCCGAATTGCAAACGATATGGGCCGTTCGCGCCAAATTCGTGTGGTGCGTCATGGCCCATAATTCACTGCGGCATCGCAGTGCTTTGCTGGCTGATGATTGGCCAAGCATGCACTATGACCTGCATGCTTGGCCAATCACAGCACCGTCTGAACAGAGAGCCGTAATTGGCCAAAGCCAAGGAGGCTTTGGCCAATTATGGCTCAGGGGATTTAGTACACGCCCCACACTATATAAGGCCGCCTGCACGGCGGCCCTGTGTCGTGTGTGTTCCAGCATTGAAAGAGATAGCCAGAGAGACAGTGTCATTTGATTTAAGTTAGATAGATTAGGCAGAACAGTCAGTCAGTTAGCTGCACTTACAGTGTATTGTGTATATATATGCATCCCAGGTGTTGCATATATATATATACACTGTATTCAGTTTAGCTAGATCCGTTCCTGTTATCTTCCTACTGACAGGCAGGCTTGTCTTGTTACAGTATTTACAGCTACCTGAAGAAAATTGCTGGTGTTCTTTTGATCCTATTAGTACCACAGTCAGGCAGCTAGACTATTTACAGTTAGTGCAGTGCGTCCTGCTCACAGTGTTCAGCTAAATCTACAAGTTATTTTTTTGCGAGCTCTGCACAGTGTTCAGCTAAAGCTACCTGTAGAAGGTTGGTGGTGTTCTCATACTGCAGGCAGGCAGTTGATTTTGCTAGCTGCAGTATCAGTACATATATATATATATATATATATATATATATATATATATATATATATATCCCAGCTTAGTGCAGCTACAGGCCATTAGTATGTCTGGAAGGCCAAGAAGGAGAGGCAGACAGTCACAAGCCAATAAGAGAGGGCAAGCAGGCTCTGTGTCTAGTGCTGGTCGTGGAGACAGTGCATCCTCATCAGCACGTGGCAGTGGGACACGCTTGGCCTTTTTTTCGGCAGCTGGCCGTGTTGAGCCGCAACATGCGGAAGACTTGGTCGAGTGGATGACCAAGCCGTCCTCATCCTCCATATCCTCTCTCACCCATGCACAGGGTACTTTGTCTGACAAAGCAGCGGCCTCTTCCCTCGGCTCAATGTCATCAGTGACTTATTCCCTAGCCCCACCATGTCCTCCTGAGGAGTCCCTCAAACTGTTTGACCACAGTGTTGGGTACATGCTCCAGGAGGATGCCCAGCGTTTGGAAGGCTCTGATGATGATACTGAGCTAGATGAAGGCAGTAACATGAGCACGGACAGAGGGGGTGCCCAAGAAGGACAGCAATCTGGCAGTCATGCTCCCCCTGCTGCAGCATACTGCCAGGTTTGCTCCAGTGATGAGGAGGGAGGGGATGATGAGGTCACTGACTCAACGTGGGTGCCTGCTAGGAGAGAGGAAGAGGAGGAGGAGGAGGACCAGGAGGCGGCACATCACCAATGAGGCAGGATGCCCTCCAGGGGCCAGCCTAAGGGCAGCACATTGACTGCATCACACCACAAAGCTCCACATGTGCAGGGCGCTGCAGTCTCTGCACGTTATTCAAAAAGTTCTTTGGTGTGGGCCTTTTTTGAGACGAGTGCATCAGATCGCACCGCTGCTATTTGCAACATATGTCTCAAGCGTATCTCGCGTGGCCAAAACATCTCCGACTTGTCACAGCCAAGTACTTGTGGGCAATCTGCTTTTGGTACACCGACGTCAGATTGTACCAGGCAAATTTCCCTGCCCCAGCTGCTGCACCGCCGAAAGAAGTTTGCTCCCAGCCATCCACATGCGCAGCGGTTGAATGCTAGATTGGCAAAATTGCTAGCACTTCAACTGCTGCTTTTCAGTTGGTAGACTCTGCCCCCTTCCGTGAGTTTGTGGAATGTGCGGTTCCTCAGTGGCAGGTACCCAAACGCCACTTGCCTTGTGGAAGGCAATGTCCATGCCTCGCTGGACAGGGCGGTCAGCGGTAAGGTTCATATTACCGCTGACTCATGGTCCAGCAGGCATGGACAGGGACGTTACCTAAGTTTCACAGTGCATTGGGTGACTCTGCTGGCAGCTGGGAAGGATGCAGGACAAGGTGCAGTAGTGTTGGAGGTTGTTCCGCCACCACGCCTCCAAAATGCTAATGATTGTGACACACCTCTCTCCTCCACCCCCTCCTCTTCTTCTTCCTCCATGGCCTCTTCCTGTGCTTTGTCCTCGGAACCAGCGGTGCTCCGTAGCCGTTCAGGGGGCTATGCAAGTATGCAGGCCAAAAGATGCCATGCGGTGCTTGAGCTGGTGTGCTTGGGGGACAGGAATCACACTGGGGCAGAGGTTCTGTCAACTCTGCAGGGGCAGGTTCAGAGGTGGTTGATGCCATGCCAACCTAAGGCAGTAATGGTGGTTTGCGACAATGGCACCAACCTCCTCTCTGCCCTCCGACAGGGACAAATGACCCATGTGCTCTGGCTCACATCCTTAACTTGGTGGTGCAGCGGTTCTTGGGCAGGTACCCAGGCTTACAGGATGTCCTGAGGCAGGCCAGGAAAGTCTGTGTGCATTTCCGCCGGTCATATAATGCCAGTGCTCGGCTGACGGACCTCCAAAAGAAGTTTAACCTGCCCAAGAACCACCTAATCTGTGACATGCCCACCAGGTGGAACTCAACATTGGCCCTGCTGCAGCGGCTGCACACACAGCAGAGGGCCATCAACGAGTACCTGTGCGACTATGGCACCAGGACAGGGTCATGGGAGCTTGGTTTTTTTCCCCACGCCAGTGGGCCATGATCAGGGATGCATGCACTGTCCTGTCACCATTTGAGGAGGCCACAAGGATGGTGAGCAGTGACAGTGCATGCATCAGTAACACTGTCCCCCTTGTCCACCTGTTGGAGCACACACTGCGTGGAATAATGGACAGGGCACTTGAGGCAGAACAGAGGCAGGAAGAGGAGGACTTCCTTAGCTCTCAAGGCCCCCTTTATCCAGACAGTGTTCCTGCGTGCCCGCCGATCACACAGGAAGAGGATGAGGAGGAGGAGGAAGATTGTGTCAGTATGGAGGTGGAGCCTGGCACTCAGCATCAGCAGCAGTCTTTAAGGGATCAGTCCCAAGAAACACATGGACTTGTACGTGGCTGGGAGGAGGTGGCTGCGGGCCATGTCGTTCTTAGTGACCCAGAGGTCTCCGGACCGAATGCCTCAGCAAACCTACGCTGCATGGCCTCCCTGATCCTGCAAAGCCTGCGGAAGGATCCTCGTATTCGTGGTATCAAGGAGAAGGACCAATACTGGCTGGCAACCCTCCTTGATCCACGTTACAAGGGTAAGGTTGCAGACCTTATCTTGCCATTGCAGAGGGAGCAGAGGATGAAACATCTTCGGGAGGCCTTGCAGAAAGGTTTGTGCAACGCGTTACCAGAGACTGGGAGGTTACAAACTCCTGTTTCTGGACAACGTGTTGCTGAGGCTTCAGTCAGTCAAAGAAGGAGCGGTGGAGAAGGTGGCCGTCTGACCGATGCGTTCAGACAATTGTTTGGTCCGCAGCCCCAGGGTATGATCGGTTCCAGCAACCATCGCCAGCGTCTGTTTTACATGGTGCAGGAATACCTAGGGGCAAGATCTGACTTGGACACCTTTCCCACCGAAAATCCTCTGGGTTACTGGGTCTTGAGGATGGATCACTGGCCAGAGCTTGCACAGTATGCAATTGAGCTACTGGCCTGTCCTGCATCCAGCGTTCTTTCGGAACGCACATTCAGTGCTGCTGGAGGCTTTGTAACCGATCACAGGGTGTGTCTGTCCACCGACTCGGTCGATCGACTGACCTTCATAAAAATTAATCAGTCTTGGATCACCTCCAGCTACCAAGCACCTGATGCTGATGTAACCGAATAATTTTTTTTGAAATCTCAGATCCCTTCAAAGACTGCCTATACTGATGCTGGGTAACTATCCCTGAGTAATTATCTTCTTCCTCCTCAATCATCACGCTGATAGCTTGTAAGAACATTTTTGGTTCTGGGCGCCACCACCAGTGCCTAAGGCACAATTTTTCAGCCCCTGTTTAACAGGGGCGTGTAATTACAATTTTTGATGCAATGCTTTTCAGCAGGGCTCGTTCCTGCATTCCAACTAGAGTGTCTGTGAGGGGTTGCAGTGTTGTGGCACCAGCACCAGTGCCTAAGGCCCAATTTTTCTGCCCCTGTTTCACAGGGGCGTGTAATTAAAATTTTTGATGCAATACTTTGCAGCAGGGCTTGTTCCTGCGCTCCAACTAGAGTATCTGTGAGGGGTTGCAGTGTTGTGGCACCAGCACCGGTGCCTAAGGCCTAATTTTTCAGCCCCTGTTCAACAGGGGCATGTAATTACAATTCTTGATCTAATATTTCACAGCAGGGCCCATTTCTGCACCCACCAAGAGCGAGTGAGGACTTACAGTGTTGTGGCACCACCACCACCACCAAAGGCCCAATTTTTCTGCCCCTGTTTAACAGGGGCATGTAATTACAATTCTTGATCTAATATTTCACAGCAGGGCCCTGTGAGGGCTTACAGTGTTGTGGCCACAACAACACCTAAGGCCCAAATTTCTGCTGAGTATATAGGGCAGGCCCCTCCTTTCAAACATCTAACTTACAAACGACTCCTACTTGCAAACGGAAGGAGACAACAGGAAGTGAGATGAAATCTACCCCTAGGAAGGGAAATTCTCTCCTGTAAGAGTTAATATGGGAAAAATATTTCTCCTTTCCACTGATGCTTTCCAATCCTTGTTCCACAAAAAAACCCAAATTTTCAAAAAACATTTGTCATTGGGACAAAAAGTGAGGTGAAATCTTCTGAAGATCTCAAGTCTTTTGTAGACTCTAATGCCCCGTACACACGGTCGGATTTTCCGATGGACAATGTCCGATCGGAGCGTGTTGTCGGAAATTCCGACCGTGTGTGGGCGCCATCGGACATTTTCCATCTGATTTTCCGACACACAAAGTTGGACAGCAGGAGATAAAATTTTCCAACAACAAAATCCGATCGCGTCAATTCCGACCGTGTGTGGCCTGTTCCGACGCACAAAGTGCAACGCATGCTCAGAAGAAATTCCGACACGGGACAGCTCGTTCTGGTAAACGTAGCGTTCGCAATGGATACAGCACTTTCATCATGCTGCAATGTTCAAAATGGTTTAATACAGCGCACTCTCTTCTTCTTTATAATGTGACAAGAATTAAGTAGTTTTGCTGCTCATATTCACACACACTTCTCACAAACTTATTTAGTTACTATTTATCGGGATTCCCTCAATATATTTTGATTTCTCACATCTGACAACAAAATTTATTTTTTTTTTGGACTTTAATGTAGATTCTTTTTTTGTTTCTCTTTTTTATTTTTTATTTTTTTTGGTGATTTTGATTTGTATTCCCGAAAATGTTTGTGTGTGTTTTTGGTGACAAGTTCCCACAACACCACTAATATGTTGTTCTATTTAATCTGTAGGAGATTGTTTGGTGTTGTTGTCCCTTGTTAATTTCACATTGTACTTTAGAAATGTACCTGAATCGTCACCAACAAACTGTCCTTTTTGGATGAAAACACACACAGGAGAGTAGAATTTACCCAAAAAATTTTTATTAAGGGCTCACAACTATAAACAAAGAGGGAGGCAACGCTGGAGAAACTGCAGAAGTGGGCGAAGCCTTGGACCCCCAGGGCAGACATCAACTATTTAAAAGCAAAATTGGTGGCCTGAGGAGTCCTTATCTAAGGGAGGGCAGTCTGATCCAGAAGTCCCAGAGATCCGGAAAGCAGCAGATGACATCTGTGTCCCCAGGCTGTGGTCATACGAGAGACTGCATCTTCTGTCAGACCAGACTGAACCCAGGGTCATCACTCTCAGGTCTTCCTTCCACGCTTCCTTCCAGGCTTTGGCTGTGGTGGTGGAGTTGTGGCAGCAGGAGGAGGAGGAGGAGGAGGATCGTCCCTCTCAATGACATCCGTCTTGTGTGTCAGTTGCCCACTCTCCCCCTTACGAAGGACTTTATAAATCAGGTCCTCAGAGATCTTGCGTTGACCCTCCTGCATGCCCTGCAATTTTGTGGCAGCCATGCAGGCAAAGGCCTCTTCAGGACTGGGGAAGGCTCGGAGGGACGCAGAAGCCTCCTGGATCAGCCTGTACACTGAATCCTGCACGGGACTCGGAGTGGCTTTCCTGGCCCTTTTGTATGGAAGGCGGAGGGGAGGAACCTGAGACTCAGTCAGGCTGCGACTTGTCCCAGGCTTCTCTTGGCTGCCACTTAGCCCCGCCTCCTCCTGGCTGCCACTAATCCCCGCCTCCTCCTGACTGCCACATTCCACAACCTCCTCCTGGCTGAGGTCTTCCTGTGTATGAAAAAGGGACATAGTTTTAGTATTTTTTCTATCAATCACACACAATTTTCACCTCCTGACTGCTGCAAATTGAATGTTAACAAATATAACAGACTATCCTTCTGAGCCCAGCAGTTTTCATTCTTGTCCCAATTTTGGGTGCCCACTACTGTCTATTGATATGTAAAACACTTTATGAAATCAGCAAATAGTGATCAATAATAACATCTAGTAAACATCATTTCTTTATTGCCCAGAAATCAGTAGAACAATGCTATACCTGACTCCAGCTGGGCTCCTCCACTTCTTCCTGGCTGGAAGGCCCAGGTTGGACATCGGAAGCCTCATCTGGGGTGGAAGGAAGCGTGGAAGGAAGAGTAGAGAGGGATTCCCTGACTTCAGTGTGGTCTGACAGAAATCGCAGTCTCTCATAGTACCACAGCCTGGGGACATAAATGTCATCTGCTGCAGCTCCGTATCTCTGGGAATCTGTGACCTTCTTGCGCTCCCTAAGATAAGTGCTCCTCAGGCCACCAATTTTAGCTTTTAAATAGGGGATGGTTGCTGTGGGGACCACCGGCGTCACCAACTCCAGCAGTTTCTCCAGCGCTGCCTGCCTCTTCTGTTTGTGGTTATAGTGGGGGTGTCTCACTTGCCACAGACAGGGCAGCTCCCTGTACTTGTCTATGAACAGGGGCAGGAAATTGTGGTCGTTGAACCCATCCATTTTCTCTGCAAGACACAACACAAGACAAACCCTAATGTCAGGCCAAACTCCCCTAATCTTGTTACAATATAGGCTTCAATTTCGAAGCAGTATAGGCCCAAGTTTAGATCCTACCTTCGTTAGCACGATCGGCATCTCCGATGCTCCTTCTTCCGCTCACAGATCGTACGTAAGACGCGCGCGTTACGATTTATACACACTGCGCATGCGTATAACTCCGCCCGCCCCTGACGTTCTTTCTATTCTATTCCCCGCCCCTTTTTGTTCGGCGCAGTGGAGGAAGAGCACATGGCGGATAGACAGCAGGATCGTGCTAATTGTAGCAACGAGGAGGAGGAGGAAAGGCCGGAGCCTGAAACGTCCCGATCCAGAAGGAGATTAAAGGACTCAAATATGTCCTTTGGGGAGATGTTGGAGATGGTGGACATCCTGAAGAAGGCCGACTATGATGGAAAGTATGGGCCTTACCCCAACCCCAATGTCAGAAAGGCCAAGATCATGGCGAAAGTGGTCAGGAGTCTGCACCGGAAATTCGGGGTACGACGATCGAAAGATCAGCTCAGGAAGCGGTGGTCGGACCTGAAATTACGAGAACATGAGCAGTACAGAAAGATCCGGAGAGTGCTGCAAAAAAGTAAGTAGTTGTGCTGTGTTCCTATTCTTTATGTTTATTACGTTCGTGCTGCTCCATGTGCTTTTAGGAACTGTTGTACAGTTTAAAATGGCAACCGTCATGTTCATGGGCACATTATTCGTTCGGATCACACATTGTTATTTCGGACGATAAAATACCATTGTTTAGGCCATATGCATTTGGCCACCATTTTGACGCCCTATACTTGTCTTCAAAGAATTGGGTTGTGTAGATGGCTTTGTTACTAGAATGAAATGCAAACTAGATTGTGTGTAAGGAGAGGACACTGAGCAGCTGTTTTCACATCTGGACACTGGAGCACTAGTGTGGGACACAAGAACACCATTTTTATTAGGGGGGCCACACAGGTGCTCCAGTGTATACTATAGGGGGGGCTACATCTGTGAAGCTTGTACCAAACAGGTAAAGTATTGCAGCTTGACAAAGGGCACTAAAAAAGCTACATCTTGGAACTCTGCTAAAATAGATAATTGTACCCCACTTCCAAGCAATGTTTCATCTTTAGAGTTCTGACATTAAATATCTGTGTGCTAATTATACCATTTTTGTTTTACATAGGGGAGAAAAGACTCGGAGGACACCCCTCATCCGAGGAGACCAGAGACTCCCCACCTCTGGAAGAAGGGAAAATCCCCCAACACAAGCTGAGCAGGAGGATGAAGACGTGGTGGAAGTAGTCACCACAACAGGTGAGTGTCTGCGACCACAGGCTCAGATAAGAGATGGATGGCGGCATTTTTTTGCAAACCTAATTTATTTTGGGTTTCCTTTCTTTTTAGGTGATCGTGAGGTTGTGGATGAAGATCCTTTCACATCCGAAAGTGCCCAGATCCTGATCGGAGAGATCATGGGGTGTAATTTACAATTGGAAAACATCAAGCAAAAGATCAATGATGTTATTCCAAAATATAAAAACATCATTGATGTTTTTGGGGCGAGTTTAAAGCCCCTCCAAATCACTTTCTTCTTTTGTGTGCTACAATGTGCGAAATGTTTTTGTGATTTTTCCCAAAGCCAAATTTGGAAGATGCACACAGTGTGTCATCATGTGCTATCTGCCATCACGGGAGATCAATGGACGCATTTTGGGGGGTGCAACCCCTTCCTCAATAATAAAGTAGCGGTGAGGAAGGGCTTTCTCCCCCAAAACACGTCCCTTGATCCCCCGTGATGGCAGATAGCACATGTTGACATTGGGAAATTTGTGTGCATCTTCCAAATTTGGCTTTTCCTGGGGTGATTTCCCCCCATCTGAACGCAATATCAAACACAGTTCCTAAATACTCATGTCTGATATTGCCTTCAAGTTCTACCAAATGTGAACTTTGTAAGATCAAGATTTGTGTCTTTCTTGTGGGTTTTGCAGAGGCCTGTTTTCTATAAAATGCACATTTTGATTTTGGATAATGACACCACAAAAATTGTTATACAACAAACATGTTGGTTTGTCAGAAAAACCTTTGGTAAATGCACATGTGATTGTGCTGGTATTAAAAAGATTGTTCATCAAGAATGTGTGGATTATTGTCTCAACGCTACAACACTTTTGGGGTGATGTAATTGTTGTTTTAGGAGAAAATGGGGGGTTATTTCCTAAGGGGAAATCCACTTTGCACTACAAGTGCAGTTTCAGTGCAGTTGCAAGTGCACTTGTAGTGAAAAGTGTCTTTGCATTTAGTAAATAACAGCCAACAGTGCTTTGTATAAGGTTACACAATCACGACATTTTCTGCACTCCACACATTTCTGTCAGGGTCAGCTAAAACAAACACAAGCAGGAAATGTCCACAAAGAAGAGCCTGGGGGGAGATGCCTGTCGAGAACTTGAGGTCCTGCAGGCTTCTCCCTGTGGCCAAATACCGCAAGGTAGCGACCAACCTCTGCTCCGGAGTGATGGCTTGCCTCATGCAGGTATCCTGCCTGCTTATATAGGGGGTCAGCGAAGCCAACAAACGGTGAAACACGGGGTCCGTCATCCTGAGAAAGTTCCTGAAATCATCAGGATTATTCTCACGGATCTCACGGAGCAAAGGCATATGAGAGAACTGGTCACGCTGAAGCAACCAATTCTTGGTCCATGAACTCCTCCCTACCCTGTTCATGGACTGGACTTGTGTCAAGGTCAGGACCCCAACACCAAGCCCCCGCACAGCACGAACTCTACGAGGAGTACGCATACGAAACATGGCTAGAAAACGGTCGGCTGCTCAGAATGAAGTAACAGAATGCACTGAAGAACAGCAAGGCCTGTGAAGAGCGACCTGAAAAACAGCAACGAGCAGGCAAGATCGCACAGAAAACTCCGATACGAACTGACTGCACGCACTGAAGAGCAGATACAAACCCACAAGCACAAACTGAACGGCAGGAAAACGATCTGAAAGCCACGAGTCTGAAAAAGCGCGAATCGTCTCTCACCAAACTTTTACTAACACGAGATTAGCAAAAGGAGCCCAAAGGGTGCCGCGCTTGGTTCTGAACCGGCCTTTTCTAGTCTCGTCGTACGTGGTGTACGTGACCGCGTGGTTGTCGATCAGAAATTCCGACAACTTTGTGCGACCGTGTGTAGGCAACACAAGTTTGAGCCAACATCTGTCAGAAAAAATCCAAGGATTTTGTTGTCGGAATGTCCAAACAAAGTCCGACCGTGTGTACGGGGCATGACAGGTTTTCTTCTAACATTGTCCTGTATTTGTCTCCATCCATCTTCCCATCAACTCTGACCAGCTTCCCTGTCCCTGCTGAAGAAAAGCATCCCCACCACATGATGCTGCCACCACCATGTTTCACGGTGGGGATGGTGTGTTCAGGGTGATGTGCAGTGTTAGTTTTCCCCACACATAGCGTTTTGCTTTTAGGCCAAAAGTTGAATTTTGGTCTCATCTGACCAGATCACCTTCTTCCACATGTTTGCTGTGTCCTCCACATGGCTTCTCACAAACTACAAACAGGACTTCTTATGACTTTCTTTCACCAATGTCTTTCTTCTTCTCACTCTTCCATAAAGGGCAGATTTGTGGAGAACACGACTAATAGTTGTCCTGTGGACAGATTCTCCTCCCTGAGCTGTGGATCTCTGCAGCTCCTCCAGAGTTACCATGGACCTCTTGGCTCTTCTCTGATGAATGCTCTCCTTGCCCGGCCGGTCAGTTTAGGTGGACGGCCATGTCTTCATGAGATGTTCAAAGCTTGGGAGATTCCTTTATAACCTAACCCCTGCTTTATACTTCTCCACAACTTTATCCCTGACCTGTCTGGTGTGTTCCTTGGCCTTCATGAGGCTGTTTGTTCACTAAGGTTCTCTAACAAACCTCCAAGGGCTTCACAGAACAGCTGCATTTATACTGAGATTTAATTACACACAGGTTGACTCAATTTACTAATAAGGTAATGTCTGAAGGGAATTGGTTCCACTAGATTTTAGTTAGGGATATCAGAGTAAAGGGGCTGAATACAAATGTCCCCCCCAAAACTTTTCATATATTTATGA
>NC_133336.1:220037674-220087674 GCF_042186555.1 Aquarana catesbeiana | reverse complement strand
TCCCACTTGATTTCATATAGAGGATGCAGTCCTGTGATTATGGTTGCCAACTCATCACTTTAAACCCGAACACATATTAATTACACAGGTTCTGTGGCTGATTAAGGCTATGTTTCCACTATTGGGTCCCCAAAGTCGCGCAATTTACACTGCGACTTTACAATACCATTTATGTTGCGATTTGATGCGACTTTAAAAATGACTTTGATGTTCTGCGATTTAGCCAGAGTGATGTAATTCCTTATCATGCTTAGTTATTTCCCCTTCCTGTCTTCCACACTCATGTACATCAATATAGGAAGTGATGTATTTGGGAGGACCAGAGATCATGTGCTTCCATAGACTTCCGTGGAAGTTGCAACAAAGTCGTGGTGTCAGACATGTACATGCAACTGCATTGTGACTTAATATTTTTCTATGGAGAACAAGTCGCACCGAAGACGGAACAAAGTAGTGCAAGAACCTTTTTTGGAGACACTGTGACTTGAGTTGCACTAATTAGAATGAGGACCATTGAAATACATGGGTTTTGACTTGTCATGCGACTTGACACGTGTCTAGTCATAAAACAAGTCGCAGTAGTGGAAACAGAGCCTTAGGAGGTAATTAAATTCACTTGGTGCCTTATCTGCATTTAATTAGCCTCAGAACCTGTGTAATTCAAAGGTGTTCGGGTTTAACCTCCCTGGCGGTATGATTATTTCGGATTTTAGGTGCTGAAAGCGGTACAATTATATTGCATGGAAATTTGGCGTTTTATATTGTAGGTCTGTAATTCTTAACAATAACACACTTAAATCTGTCCAAACAAGAGTCTAGTAGATATCCCGGGTATGATAAAGTTTGAAACACAAAAACATAAATTATAATATAATAAATAAAAAAAAATAATAATAAAAAAAAAAATAATAAAATACATTTCCCCACGATTCACTATCGCTCTATTCTGCAAGTTTTCTAATTTACTATCGCTGTTTTCTAGCTGGTCTAAAGCCACTTTTGACATAAAGGGACACTTTTTGGTTGCTATGGACAATCTCCAGTTTCCAGGCAGAAAGAACAGTATATATAACATAAAACTGCATGCAGGGCATGGGCCAAAGCACTGGGGACAAAAGGGATGTGAAATAATTTCATACAGTACTGTAATCTGTAAGATTACAGTACTGTATGTGTTATGATTTTACAATTTTTTGAATTTGCCGCCAGGCTCCGCCCCGTGCGTCACGGCGCTCGCAGGGAATGCAGCCTGGCATGGAGAGGCTTCGGAGGAGGACGGAGCCAGCAGACACAGCGGGGGACATTGCAGGATCCCGGGGACAAGGTAAGTAAAGCCACACCAGGATCCTGCGATGTAATCCCGAGTGTGGCTCAGGGTTACCGCTAATGGTCCTGAATTTTAACCCCGAGCCACACTCTGGAAAACCGCCAGGGAGGTTAACGTGATGAGGTGAAAACTCTACCCGTGATGTGTCATATGATGCAGCCACCACACTCCAGGTAAAACCCAGATGTGGCTGCTGGCAAAAGAAAAGACACCAACACTGGAACACAAGCCAACTGGAAATCAATCGACCCAAACCAAGCTCTCTTATTCTCCTGCTTGTTCTGTAGACCATGGTGTTTAGATGAGCTGTTCGGGTCAAGCATCAGTTCAGCCCCAAACATCGCCCTTTCGGGTGTTTGCATGTTCTCCCGCCGAGCGACCCACAATGCACTTGTGTGCCGCACAGTGCATTTTTAACAGCTCTGATTGGCTGAAGCAATTCACCTGACCAGCGGTTTTACCAACGCTCAGGTGAAAGGCTTTGCCCAGTCAGGGTAAAGAGCACTGTGAGAGCTCTGATTGGGCAAAGTTATGACTTTGTCCAATCATGGCTCAGTGCTCATAGTCTCACCCCACACTATAAAAGGTTCCTTCCCGTGGAGATAGAGCTGGGCTCAGTGGTGAGAAGAATGTTTTAGCAAGCTAGTTAGGCCTCTTTCACACTACTGTGACTCCAAAGTCATGCAATTTTGCCGTGATATTAGGGAATGCCTGTGTAACTCGCATCAAAGGTGGACCGAAGTAGTGCAGGGACTACTTTGAAGTCGTCATGACTTGAAGTCGTACTAATAAGAATGGTTGTCATTGGAAATCATGGGGAACGACCTGATAACTCATGGGGCCCCCGGGCAATCAGAGATTATGGGGCCACACAGTATACACACACACACAGTATACAATCACACAGTATACACATACATGTACACACAGTATACACAGACAGATGTAAAAAAAACACAGATTTATACATACTGTCCCTGGTTTTACTGAGGCTGGCAACCCTGATGGGGCCCCCTAGTGGCCCAGGGCCCTCGGGCAGTGCCCGAGTCGCTCAATGGTCAGTCCGCCCCTGGGAACGACTTGTCATGTGACTTTGCAGTCCCAAGTCACAGGACAAGTCATTGGAGTGTGGATCACCTGTATAGAGGTATCAGTACAGAGCTGGGTGTGTCCACACAAGGAATATAATACACATAAAGGGGGTGGGGAGAGGAGGGGAGAGGAGGGGAGAGGAGGGTCTGACCAGATTTCAGTTCATATAAAAGTCTCCTCACACCTGTACCCAGCATAGTGTGTGCCGTCACATCGATCACCATGGTAAGTTATATTACCTATAGAGAGTTTATATTACCCGTCCTCACCCATCATCATTGTGTTCTCTTCTCCCCATCCCCAGACTGCAATCCTCAAACCCACCAACAAAATGTTCTGTCTTCTGATCTTTCTGAGTCTCTTCTCTTCTCTTCTTGCCTACAACACCAAGGTGAGTACCTACCTTTCCTCATTACCAGGGTGAGTACCTACCTTTCCTCATTATACAAGGGGAGTACCTACTTTTCCTCACTACCAGGGGGAGTACCTACCTTTCCTCATTATAAACAGGGAGTACCTACCTTTCCTCATTACCAGGAGGAGTACCTACCTTTCCTCATTATACAAGGGGAGTACCTACTTTTCCTCACTTCCAGGGGGAGTACCTACCTTTCCTCATTATACAGGGGGTGTACCTACCTTTAATCATTATACAGGAGGAGTACCTACCTTTCCTCACTACCAGGGGGGGTACCTACCTTTCCCCATTATACAGGGGGAGTAGCTACCTTTCCTCATTATACAGGTGAGTACCTACCTTTCCTCACTACCAGGGAGAGTACCTACCTTTCCTCATTACCAGGGGGAGTACCTACTTTTCCTCATTACATGGACGAGTACCTACCTTTCATTATTATACAGGGGGGATACCTACCTTTCCTCATTACCAGGGGGAGAACCTACCTTTCCTCATTATACAGGGGGAGTACCCACCACTCCTCATTGTGGAGGACAATAATACAATTGTTATTAATAGGAGACCGTGGGGGAGGGGACATTAGAGTGTAAGCTCCTCTGGTACAGAGACTGATGTGATTAGCTCAGTGATCTCTGTACAGCACTGCGGTATATGTCAGCGCTATATAAATGTATAATAATAATATTAGTGGATGGGGAGGTTGGAGATCAGATGATGAACCTCCTCATATGTTTGTACAGGCCCTGATGCAGGAGGAGAGAATACAGAGTTTGCTGGAAGAAATTAATAAGAGCGCAAACAAGGGAGAAATTCTGAACCCTTTGTATGAAAAAGAGCTGGAGGAATATCGGAATACTGCAAAGACCCTCAAAGTAAGAAAATCATTTCCATCATTATAATATGGACCCCAAGTGTCATTGTTCTAAGCCCCCCAAGTGTCAGGGTGTCATTGTTCTGGGGCCCCCAAGCATAAGGTTGCCATTAATCTGGGGCCCCAAAGTGTAAGGGTGTCATTGTTCTGGGGCCCCCAAGTGTTATAGTGTCATTGTTCTGGGACCTCCGAGTTTCAGGGTGTCATTGTTCTGGGGCCCCCAAGTGTCAGGGTGTCATTGTTCTGGGACCCCCAAGTGTCAGGGTGTCATTGTTCTGGGACCCCCAAGTGTCAGGGTGTCATTGTTCTGGGACCCCCAAGTGTCAGGGTGTCATTGTTCTGGGACCCCCAAGTGTCAGGGTGTCATTGTTCTGGGGCCCCAAGTGTCAGGGTTTCATTGTTCTGGGACCCCTAAGTGTCAGGGTGTCATTGTTCGGGGGCCCCAAGTGTCAGGGTGTCATTGTTCTGGGGCCCCCAAGTGTCAGGGTGTCATTGTTCTGGGGCCCACAAGTGTCGGGGTGTCATTGTACTGGGGCCCCCAAGTGTCAGGGTGTCATTTTTCTAGAAACCCCAAGTGTCAGGTTGTCATTGTTCTGGGGCCCCCAAGTGTCAGGGTGTCATTGTTCTTGGGCCCCCAAGTGTCAGGGTGTCATTTTTCTAGAAACCCCAAGTGTCAGGTTGTCATTGTTCTGGGGCCCCCAAGCATAGGGTCGCCATTGATCTGGGGCCCCAAAGTGTTAGGGTGTCACTGTTCTGGGGCCTCAAGTGTCAGGGTGTAATTTTTCTGCATCCCCAAATGTCAGGGTGTCATTGTTTTGGGACCCCCAAGTGTCAGAGTGTCATTGTTCTGGGGCCCCCAAAGTATCAGGGTGTCATTGTTCTGGGACCCCAAAGTATAAGGGTGTCATTGTTCTGGGACCCCCAAGTGTCAGGGTGTCATTGTTCTGGGACCCTCATGTGTCAGGGTGTCATTGTTCTGGGACCCCCAAGTGTCAGGGTGTCATTGTTCTGGGGCCCCCAAGTGTCAGGGTGTCATTGTTTTGGGACCCCCAAGTGTCAGAGTGTCATTGTTCTGGGGCCCCCAAAGTATCAGGGTGTCATTGTTCTGGGACCCCCAAGTGTCAGGGTGTCATTGTTCTGGGACCCTCATGTGTCAGGGTGTCATTGTTCTGGGACCCCCAAGTGTCAGGGTGTCATTGTTCTGGGGCCCCCAAAGTATCAGGGTGTCATTGTTCTGGGACCCCCAAGTGTCAGGGTGTCATTGTTCTGGGACCCCCAAGTGTCAGGGTGTCATTGTTCTGGGACCCTCATGTGTCAGGGTGTCATTGTTTTGGGACCCCCAAGTGTCAGGTGTCATTGTTCTGGGGCCCCCAAGTGTCAGGGTGTCATTGTTTTGGGACCCCCAAGTGTCAGAGTGTCATTGTTCTGGGGCCCCCAAAGTGTCAGGGTGTCATTGTTCTGGGACCCCAAAGTATAAGGGTGTCATTGTTCTGGGACCCCCAAGTGTCAGGGTGTCATTGTTCTGGGACCCCCAAGTATAAGGGTGTCATTGTTCTGAGGCCCCCAAGTATAAGGGTGTCATTGTTCTGGGGCCTCCAAGTGTCAGGGTGTCATTGTTCTGGGGCCCCCAAGTGTAAGGTTGTTATTGTTCTGGGGCCCCGAAGTGTTAGGGTGTCATTGTTCTTGGGCCCCAAGTGTCAGGGTGTCATTGTTATGGGGCCCCAAGTGTCAGTGTGTCATTGTTCTGGAGCCCCAAGTGTCAGGGTGTCATTGTTATGGGGCCCCAAGTGTCAGGGTGTCATTGTTCTGGGGCCCCCAAGTGTCAGGGTGTCATTATTCTGGGGCCCCCAAGTGTTATAGTGTCATTGTTCTGGGACCCCCAAATGTCAGGGTGTCATTGTTCTGGGGCCCCCAAATGTTATAGTGTCATTGTTCTAGGAACCCCAAGTGTCAGGGTGTCATTGTTCTGGGACCCCCAAGTGTCAGGGTGTCATTTTTCTGCCCCCAAATGTCAGGGTGTCATTGTTCTGGGGCCCCCAAGTGTCAGGGTGTCATTGTTCTGCACCCCCCAAGTGTCAGGGTGTCATTGTTCTGGGGCCCCCAAGTGTCAGGGTGTCATTGTTCTGCACCCTCCAAGTGTCAGGGTGTCATTGTTCTGGGGCCCCCAAGTGTCAGGGTGTCATTGTTCTGCACCCTCCAAGTGTCAGGGTGTCATTGTTCTGGGGCCCCCAAGTGTCAGGGTGTCATTGTTTTGGGACCTCCAAGTGTCAGGATGTCATTGTTCTGGGGCCCCCAAGTGTCAGGGTGTCATTGTTCTGGGACCCCCAAATGTCAGAGAGTCATTGTTCTTGGGCCCCCAAGTGTCAGGTTGTCATTGTTCTGGGGCCCCCAAGCATAGGGTCGCCATTGATCTTGGGCCCCAAAGTGTTAGGGTGTCATTGTTCTGGGGCCCCAAGTGTCAGGGTGTAATTTTTCTGCACCCCCAAATGTCAGGGTGTCTTTGTTCTGTGCCCCCAAGTGTCAGGGTGTCATTGTTCTGGGGCCCCCAAGTGTCAGGGTGTCATTGTTCTGCGACTCCCAAGTGTCAGGGTGTCATTGTTCTGGGGCCCCCAAGTGTAAGGTTGTTATTGTTCTGGGGCCCCGAAGTGTTAGGGTGTCATTGTTTTGGGACCCCCAAGTGTCAGGGTGTCATTGTTATGGGGCCCCAAGTGTCAGGGTGTGATTGTTCTGGAGCCCCAAGTGTCAGGGTGTCATTGTTATGGGGCCCCAAGTGTCAGGGTGTCATTGTTCTAGAGCCCCAAGTGTCAGGGTGTCATTATTCTGGGGCCCCCAACTGTTATAGTGTCGTTGTTCTGGGATCCCCAAGTGTCAGGGTGTCATTTTTCTGGGGCCCCCAAGCATAAGGTTGCCATTGATCTGGGGCCCCAAAGTGTAAGGGTGTCATTGTTCTGGGGCCCCCAAGTGTCAGGGTGTCATTGTTCTAGGAACCCCAAGTGTCAGGGTGTCATTGTTCTGGGGCCCCCAAGTGTCAGGGTGTCATTGTTCTAGGAACCCCAAGTGTCAGGGTGTCATTGTTCTGGGGCCCCCAAGTGTCAGGGTGTCATTGTTCTAGGACCCCCAAGTGTCAGGGTGTCATTTTTCTGCCCCCAAATGTCAGCGTGTCATTGTTTTGGAACCTCCAAGTGTCAGGGTGTCATTGTTCTGGGGCCCCAAGTGTTATAGTGTCATTGTTCTGGGACCCCCAAATGTCAGGGTGTCATTGTTCTGGGGCCCCCAAGTGTCAGGGTGTCATTGTTCTGGGGCCCCCAAGTGTTAGGGTGTCATTGTTCTGGGGCCTCCAAGTGTCAGGGTGTCATTGTTCTGGGGCCCCCAAGTGTCAGGGTGTCATTGTTTTGGGACCCCCAAGTGTCAGGGTGTCATTGTTCTGGGGCCCCCAAGTGTCAGGGTGTCATTGTTCTGAGGCCCCCAAGTGTCAGGATGTCATTGTTCTGGGACCCCCAAGTGTTAGGGTGTCATTGTTTTGGGACCCCCAAGTGTCAGGGTGTCATTGTTCTGGGACCCCCAAGTGTCAGGGTGTCATTGTTCTGGGACCCTCATGTGTCAGGGTGTCATTGTTCTGGGACCCCCAAGTGTCAGGGTGTCATTGTTCTGGGGCCCCCAAAGTATCAGGGTGTCATTGTTCTGGGACCCCAAAGTATAAGGGTGTCATTGTTCTGGGACCCCCAAGTGTCAGGGTGTCATTGTTCTGGGACCCTCATGTGTCAGGGTGTCATTGTTCTGGGACCCCCAAGTGTCAGGGTGTCATTGTTCTGGGGCCCCCAAGTGTCAGGGTGTCATTGTTTTGGGACCCCCAAGTGTCAGAGTGTCAT
The DNA here is from genome assembly GCF_042186555.1 of Aquarana catesbeiana. Taxonomy (NCBI): domain Eukaryota; kingdom Metazoa; phylum Chordata; class Amphibia; order Anura; family Ranidae; genus Aquarana; species Aquarana catesbeiana. Next base: position 220,080,097 of record NC_133336.1, on the reverse strand, counting down.
TGTTCTGGGGCCCCCAAAGTATCAGGGTGTCATTGTTCTGGGACCCCCAAGTGTCAGGGTGTCATTGTTCTGGGACCCCCAAGTGTCAGGGTGTCATTGTTCTGGGACCCTCATGTGTCAGGGTGTCATTGTTTTGGGACCCCCAAGTGTCAGGTGTCATTGTTCTGGGGCCCCCAAGTGTCAGGGTGTCATTGTTTTGGGACCCCCAAGTGTCAGAGTGTCATTGTTCTGGGGCCCCCAAAGTGTCAGGGTGTCATTGTTCTGGGACCCCAAAGTATAAGGGTGTCATTGTTCTGGGACCCCCAAGTGTCAGGGTGTCATTGTTCTGGGACCCCCAAGTATAAGGGTGTCATTGTTCTGAGGCCCCCAAGTATAAGGGTGTCATTGTTCTGGGGCCTCCAAGTGTCAGGGTGTCATTGTTCTGGGGCCCCCAAGTGTAAGGTTGTTATTGTTCTGGGGCCCCGAAGTGTTAGGGTGTCATTGTTCTTGGGCCCCAAGTGTCAGGGTGTCATTGTTCTGGAGCCCCAAGTGTCAGGGTGTCATTGTTATGGGGCCCCAAGTGTCAGGGTGTCATTGTTCTGGGGCCCCCAAGTGTCAGGGTGTCATTATTCTGGGGCCCCCAAGTGTTATAGTGTCATTGTTCTGGGACCCCCAAATGTCAGGGTGTCATTGTTCTGGGGCCCCCAAATGTTATAGTGTCATTGTTCTAGGAACCCCAAGTGTCAGGGTGTCATTGTTCTGGGACCCCCAAGTGTCAGGGTGTCATTTTTCTGCCCCCAAATGTCAGGGTGTCATTGTTCTGGGGCCCCCAAGTGTCAGGGTGTCATTGTTCTGCACCCCCCAAGTGTCAGGGTGTCATTGTTCTGGGGCCCCCAAGTGTCAGGGTGTCATTTTTCTGCACCCTCCAAGTGTCAGGGTGTCATTGTTCTGGGGCCCCCAAGTGTCAGGGTGTCATTGTTTTGGGACCTCCAAGTGTCAGGATGTCATTGTTCTGGGGCCCCCAAGCATAGGGTCGCCATTGATCTTGGGCCCCAAAGTGTTAGGGTGTCATTGTTCTGGGGCCCCAAGTGTCAGGGTGTAATTTTTCTGCACCCCCAAATGTCAGGGTGTCTTTGTTCTGTGCCCCCAAGTGTCAGGGTGTCATTGTTCTGGGCCCCCCAAGTGTCAGGGTGTCATTGTTCTGGGGCCCCAAGTGTCAGGGTGTCATTGTTCTGGGGCCCCCAAGTGTTATAGTGTCATTGTTCTGGGACCCCCAAATGTCAGGGTGTCATTGTTCTGGGGCCCCCAAGTGTTAGGGTGTCATTGTTCTGGGGCCTCCAAGTGTCAGGGTGTCATTGTTCTGGGGCTCCCAAGTGTCAGGGTGTCATTGTTTTGGGACCCCCAAGTGTCAGGGTGTCATTGTTCTGGGGCCTCCAAGTGTCAGGGTGTCATTGTTCTGGGGCCCCCAAGTGTCAGGGTGTCATTGTTTTGGGACCCCCAAGTGTCAGGGTGTCATTGTTCTGGGGCCTCCAAGTGTCAGGGTGTCATTGTTCTGGGGCCCCCAAGTGTCAGGGTGTCATTGTTTTGGGACCCCCAAGTGTCAGGGTGTCATTGTTCTGGGGCCCCCAAGTGTCAGGGTGTCATTGTTCTGGGACCCCCAAGTGTTAGAGTCTCATTGATCTGGGACCCCCAAGTGTCAGGGTGTCATTGTTCTGGGGCCCCCAAGTGTAAGGTTGTTATTGTTCTGGGGCCCCGAAGTGTTAGGGTGTCATTGTTTTGGGACCCCAAGTGTCAGGGTGTGATTGTTCTGGAGCCCCAAGTGTCAGGGTGTCATTGTTATGGGGCCCCAAGTGTCAGGGTGTCATTGTTCTAGAGCCCCAAGTATCAGGGTGTCATTATTCTGGGGCCCCCAACTGTTATAGTGTCGTTGTTCTGGGACCCCCAAGTGTCAGGGTGTCATTGTTCTAGGAACCCCAAGTGTCAGGGTGTCATTGTTCTGGGGCCCCCAAGTGTCAGGGTGTCATTTTTCTGCCCCCAAATGTCAGCGTGTCATTGTTTTGGAACCTCCAAGTGTCAGGGTGTCATTGTTCTGGGGCCCCAAGTGTCAGGGTGTCATTGTTCTGGGGCCCCCAAGTGTTATAGTGTCATTGTTCTGGGACCCCCAAATGTCAGGGTGTCATTGTTCTGGGGCCCCCAAGTGTCAGGGTGTCATTGTTTTGGGACCCCCAAGTGTCAGGGTGTCATTGTTCTGAGGCCCCCAAGTGTCAGGATGTCATTGTTCTGGGACCCCCAAGTGTTAGGGTGTCATTGTTTTGGGACCCCCAAGTGTCAGGGTGTCATTGTTCTGGGACCCCCAAGTGTTAGGGTGTCACTGTTCTGGGCCCCCAAGTTTTAGGGTGTCATTGTTCTGGGGCCCCCGAGTGTCAGGGTGCCATTGTTCTGTGCTCCCAAGTTTCAGGTTGTCATTGTTCTGGGGCCCCCAGGTGTCAGGGTGTCATTGTTCTGGGGCCCCCAGGTGTCAGGGTGTCATTGTTCTGGGCCCCCAAGTGTCAGGGTGTCATTGTTCTGGGACCCCCTAGGGTCATGGTGTCATTGTTTTGGGGCCCCCTAGTGTCATGGTCTCATTATTCTGGGGCCCCCAAGTGTCAGGGTGTCATTGTTCTGTGCCCCCAAGTGTCAGGGTGTCATTGTTCTGGGGCCCCAAGTGTCAGGGTGTCATTGTTCTGGGACCCCCAAGTGTCAGGGTGTCATTATTTTGGGACCCCCAAGTGTCAGAGTGTCATTGTTCTGGGGCCCCCAAGTGTCAGAGTTTCATTGTTCTGGGACCCCCAAGTGTCAGGATGTCATTGTTCTGTGCCCGCAAGTGTCAGGGTGTCATTTTTCTGGGGCCCCCAAGCATAAGGTTGCCATTGATCTGGGGCCCCAAAGTGTAAGGGTGTCATTGTTCTGGGGCCCCCAAGTGTCAGGGTGTCATTTTTCTGGGGCCCCCAAGCATAAGGTTGCCATTGATCTGGGGCCCCAAAGTGTAAGGGTGTCATTGTTCTGGGGCCCCCAAGTGTAAGGTTGTTATTGTTCTGGGGCCCCAAGTGTCAGGGTGTCATTGTTATGGGGCCCCAAGTGTCAGGGTGTCATTGTTATGGGGCCCCAAGTGTCAGGGTGTCATTGTTCTACACCCGCCAAGTGTCAGTGTGTCATTGTTATGGGGCCCCAAGTGTCAGGGTGTCATTGTTCTGGGACCCCCAAGTGTCAGGATGTCATTGTTCTGCGGCCCCCAAGCATAAGGTTGCCATTGATCTGGGGCCCCAAAGTTTAAGGGTGTCATTTTTCTGCCCCCAAATGTCAGCGTGTCATTGTTTTGGAACCCCCAAGTGTCAGGGTATCATTGTTCTGGGGCCCCAAGTGTCAGGGTTTCATTGTTCTGGGACCCCTAAGTGTCAGGGTGTCATTGTTTGGGGGCCCCCAAGTGTCAGGGTGTCAGTGTTCTGGGGCCCCCGAGTGTCAGGGTGTCATTTTTCTGCACCCTCCAAGTGTCAGGGTGTCATTGTTCTGGGACCCCAAAGTGTCAGGGTGTAGTTGTTCTGGGGCCCCCAAGTGTCAGGGTGTCATTGTTCTGGGACCCCAAAGTGTCAGGGTGTAGTTGTTCTGGGGCCCCCAAGTGTCAGGGTGTCATTGTTCTGGGACCCCCAAGTGTCAGAGTTTCATTGTTCTGGGCCCCCGAGTGTCAGGGTGCCATTGTTCTTGGCCCCCGAGTGTCAGGGTGCCATTGTTCTTGGCCCCCCCGGTGTCAGGGTGTCATTGTTCCGGGGCCCCCAAGTGTCAGGGTGTCATTGTTCTGGGACCCCCAAGTGTCAGGGTGTCATTGTTCTGGGGCCCCAAGTGTTAGGGTGTCATTGTTCTGGGACCCTCATGTGTCAGGGTGTCATTGTTCTGGGACCCCCAAGTGTCAGGGTGTCATTGTTCTGGGGCCCCCAAGTGTCAGGGTGTCATTGTTCTGGGGCCCCCAAGTGTCAGGGTGTCATTGTTCTGAGGCCCCCAAGTGTCAGAGTTTCATTGTTCTGGGACCCCCAAGTGTCAGGGTGTCATTGTTCTGGGACCCCCAAGTGTTAGGGTGTCATTGTTTTGGGACCCCCAAGTGTCAGGGTGTCATTGTTCTGGGACCCCCAAGTGTCAGGGTGTACTTGTTCTGGGGCCCCCGAGTGTCAGGGTGTCATTGTTCTGGGGCCCCCAAGTGTCAGGGTGTCATTGTTCTGGGGCCCCCAAGTGTCAGGGTGTCATTGTTCTGAGGCCCCCAAGTGTCAGAGTTTCATTGTTCTGGGACCCCCAAGTGTCAGGGTGTCATTGTTCTGGGACCCCCAAGTGTTAGGGTGTCATTGTTTTGGGACCCCCAAGTGTCAGGGTGTCATTGTTCTGGGACCCCCAAGTGTCAGGGTGTACTTGTTCTGGGGCCCCCGAGTGTCAGGGTGTCATTGTTCTGGGACCCTCATGTGTCAGGGTGTCATTGTTCTGGGACCCCCAAGTGTCAGGGTGTCATTGTTCTGGGGCCCCCAAGTGTCAGGATGTCATTGTTCTGGGGCCCCAAGTGTTGGGGTGTCATTGTTCTGGGACCCTCATGTGTCAGGGTGTCATTGTTCTGGGACCCCCAAGTGTCAGGGTGTCATTGTTCTGGGGCCCCCAAGTGTCAGGGTGTCATTGTTTTGGGACCCCCAAGTGTCAGAGTGTCATTGTTCTGGGGTCCCCAAGTGTCAGGGTGTCATTGTTCTGGGGCCCCCAAGTGTCAGGGTGTCATTGTTCTGTGCTCCCAAGTTTCAGGTTGTTATTGTTCTGGGGCCCCCAAGTGTCAGGGTGTCATTGTTCTTGGACCCCCAAGTGTTAGGGTGGCATTGTTCTGGGGCCCCCAAATGTCAGGGTGACGTTGTTCTGGGCCCCCAAGTGTCAGGGTGTCATTGTTCTGCACCCCCCAAGTGTCAGGGTGTCATTGTTCTTGGACCTCCAAGTGTTAGGGTGTCATTGTTCTGGGGCCCCCAAGTGTTATGGTGTCAATGTTCTGGGGCCCCCAAGTGTCAGGGTGTCATTGTTCTGGGACCCCCATGTGTCAGGGTGTCATTGTTCTGGGGCCCCCAAGTGTTAGGATGTCATTGTTCTGGGACCCCCAAGTGTCAGGGTGTCATTGTTCTGGGGCCCCCAGGTGTCAGGGTGTCATTGTTCTTGGACCCCCAAGTGTTAGGGTGTCATTGTTCAGTGCCCCCCAATTGTCAGGGTGTCATTGTTCTGGGGCCCCCAAGTGTTTTAGTGTCATTGTTCTGGCCCCCAAAGTGTCAGGGTGTCATTGTTCTGGGGCCCCCAAGTGCCAGGGTGTCATTGTTCTGGGGCCCCCAAGTGTTTTAGTGTCATTGTTCTGGCCCCCAAAGTGTCAGGGTGTCATTGTTCTGGGGCCCCCAAGTGCCAGGGTGTCATTGTTCTGGGACCACCAAGTGTCAGAGTGTCATTGTTCTGGGATCCCCAAGTGTCAGGGTGTCATTGTTCTGGGGCCCCCAAGTGTCAGGGTGTCATTGTTATGGGGCCCCCAAATGTCAGGGTGTCATTGTTCTGGGGCCCCCAGGTGTCAGAGTGTCATTGTTCTTGGCCCCCCAAGTGTCAGGGTGTCATTGTTCTGGGGCCCCCAAGTGTCAGGGTGTCATTGTTCTGGGACCCCCAAGTGTTAGAGTCTCATTGATCTGGGACCCCCAAGTGTTGGGGTGTCATTGTTCTGGGACCCCCATGTGTCAGGGTGTCAATGTTCTGGGGCCCCCAAGTGTTAGGGTGTCATTGTTCTGGGACCCCCTAGTGTCAGGGTGTCATTGTTCTGGGGCCCCCAAGTGTTAGGGTGTCATTGTTCTGGGACCCCCAAGTGCCAGGGTGTCTTTGTTCTGGGCCCCAAAGTGTCAGGGTGTCATTGTTCTGGGGCCCCCAAGTGTCAGGGTGTCATTGTTCTGGGGCCCCCAAGTGTCAGGGTGTCATTGTTCTGGGCCCCCAAGTGTCAGGGTGTCCTTGTTCTGGGACCCCCTAGTGTCATGGTGTCATTGTTCTGGGGCCCCCAAGTGTCGGGGTGTCATTGTACTGGAGCCCCCAAGTGTTTTAGTGTCATTGTTCTGGGGCCCCCAAGTGTCAGGGTGTCATTGTTCTGGGGCCCCCAAGTGTCAGGGTGTCCTTGTTCTGGGACCCCCTAGTGTCATGGTGTCCTTGTTCTGGGACCCCCTAGTGTCATGGTGTCATTGTTCTGCACCCCGCAAGTGTCAGTGTGTCATTGTTCTGGGGCCGCCAAGTGTTATGGTGTCATTGTTCTGGGACCCCCAAGTGTCAGCGTGTCATTGTTCTGGGACCCCCAAGTGTCAGGGTGGCATTGTTCTGGGCCCCCCCAAGTGTCAAGGTGTCATTGTTCTGGGCCCCCAAGTTTCAGGGTGTCATTGTACTGGGACCCCCAAGTGTCAGGGTGTCATTGTTCTGGGGCCCCCAAGTGTGAGGGTGTCATTGTTATGGGGCCCCAACGTGTCAGGGTGCCATTGTTCTGGGCCCCCCAGGTGTCAGAGTGTCATTGTTCTTGGACCCCCAAGTGTCAGGGTGTCATTGTTCTGGGACCCCCTAGTGTCAGGGTGTCATTGTTATAGGGCCCCAACGTGTCAGGGTGCCATTGTTCTGGGGCACCTAGGTGTCAGAGTGTCATTGTTCTTGGACCCCCAAGTGTCAGGGTGTCATTGTTCTGGGCCCCCAAAGTTTCAGGGTGTCATTGTTCTGGGCCCCCAAGTGTCATGGTGTCATTGTTCTGGGGCCCCCAAGTGCCAGGGTGTCATTGTTCTGGGCCCCCCAAGTGTCAGGGTGTCATTGTTCTGGGCCCCCAAGTGTCAGGATGTCATTGTTCTGGGGCCCCCAAGTGCCAGGGTGTCATTGTTCTGGGCCCCCCAAGTGTCAGGGTGTCATTGTTCTGGGCCCCCAAGTGTCAGGATGTCATTGTTCTGGGGCCCCCAAGTGTCAGGGTGTCGTTGTTCTGGGGCCCCCAAGTGTCAGGGTGTCATTGTACTGGGACCCCCAAGTGTCAGGGTGTCATTGTTCTGGGGCCCCCAAGTGTTATAGTGTCATTGTTCTGGGACCCCCAAATGTCAGGGTGTCATTGTTCTGGGGCCCCCAAGTGTTAGGGTGTCATTGTTCTGGGGCCTCCAAGTGTCAGGGTGTCATTGTTCTGGGGCCCCCAAGTGTCAGGGTGTCATTGTTTTGGGACCCCCAAGTGTCAGGGTGTCATTGTTCTGGGGCCTCCAAGTGTCAGGGTGTCATTGTTCTGGGGCCCCCAAGTGTCAGGGTGTCATTGTTTTGGGACCCCCAAGTGTCAGGGTGTCATTGTTCTGGGGCCTCCAAGTGTCAGGGTGTCATTGTTCTGGGGCCCCCAAGTGTCAGGGTGTCATTGTTTTGGGACCCCCAAGTGTCAGGGTGTCATTGTTCTGGGGCCCCCAAGTGTCAGGGTGTCATTGTTCTGGGACCCCCAAGTGTTAGAGTCTCATTGATCTGGGACCCCCAAGTGTCAGGGTGTCATTGTTCTGGGGCCCCCAAGTGTAAGGTTGTTATTGTTCTGGGGCCCCGAAGTGTTAGGGTGTCATTGTTTTGGGACCCCAAGTGTCAGGGTGTGATTGTTCTGGAGCCCCAAGTGTCAGGGTGTCATTGTTATGGGGCCCCAAGTGTCAGGGTGTCATTGTTCTAGAGCCCCAAGTATCAGGGTGTCATTATTCTGGGGCCCCCAACTGTTATAGTGTCGTTGTTCTGGGACCCCCAAGTGTCAGGGTGTCATTGTTCTAGGAACCCCAAGTGTCAGGGTGTCATTGTTCTGGGGCCCCCAAGTGTCAGGGTGTCATTTTTCTGCCCCCAAATGTCAGCGTGTCATTGTTTTGGAACCTCCAAGTGTCAGGGTGTCATTGTTCTGGGGCCCCAAGTGTCAGGGTGTCATTGTTCTGGGGCCCCCAAGTGTTATAGTGTCATTGTTCTGGGACCCCCAAATGTCAGGGTGTCATTGTTCTGGGGCCCCCAAGTGTCAGGGTGTCATTGTTTTGGGACCCCCAAGTGTCAGGGTGTCATTGTTCTGAGGCCCCCAAGTGTCAGGATGTCATTGTTCTGGGACCCCCAAGTGTTAGGGTGTCATTGTTTTGGGACCCCCAAGTGTCAGGGTGTCATTGTTCTGGGACCCCCAAGTGTTAGGGTGTCACTGTTCTGGGCCCCCAAGTTTTAGGGTGTCATTGTTCTGGGGCCCCCGAGTGTCAGGGTGCCATTGTTCTGTGCTCCCAAGTTTCAGGTTGTCATTGTTCTGGGGCCCCCAGGTGTCAGGGTGTCATTGTTCTGGGGCCCCCAGGTGTCAGGGTGTCATTGTTCTGGGCCCCCAAGTGTCAGGGTGTCATTGTTCTGGGACCCCCTAGGGTCATGGTGTCATTGTTTTGGGGCCCCCTAGTGTCATGGTCTCATTATTCTGGGGCCCCCAAGTGTCAGGGTGTCATTGTTCTGTGCCCCCAAGTGTCAGGGTGTCATTGTTCTGGGGCCCCAAGTGTCAGGGTGTCATTGTTCTGGGACCCCCAAGTGTCAGGGTGTCATTATTTTGGGACCCCCAAGTGTCAGAGTGTCATTGTTCTGGGGCCCCCAAGTGTCAGAGTTTCATTGTTCTGGGACCCCCAAGTGTCAGGATGTCATTGTTCTGTGCCCGCAAGTGTCAGGGTGTCATTTTTCTGGGGCCCCCAAGCATAAGGTTGCCATTGATCTGGGGCCCCAAAGTGTAAGGGTGTCATTGTTCTGGGGCCCCCAAGTGTCAGGGTGTCATTTTTCTGGGGCCCCCAAGCATAAGGTTGCCATTGATCTGGGGCCCCAAAGTGTAAGGGTGTCATTGTTCTGGGGCCCCCAAGTGTAAGGTTGTTATTGTTCTGGGGCCCCAAGTGTCAGGGTGTCATTGTTATGGGGCCCCAAGTGTCAGGGTGTCATTGTTATGGGGCCCCAAGTGTCAGGGTGTCATTGTTCTACACCCGCCAAGTGTCAGTGTGTCATTGTTATGGGGCCCCAAGTGTCAGGGTGTCATTGTTCTGGGACCCCCAAGTGTCAGGATGTCATTGTTCTGCGGCCCCCAAGCATAAGGTTGCCATTGATCTGGGGCCCCAAAGTTTAAGGGTGTCATTTTTCTGCCCCCAAATGTCAGCGTGTCATTGTTTTGGAACCCCCAAGTGTCAGGGTATCATTGTTCTGGGGCCCCAAGTGTCAGGGTTTCATTGTTCTGGGACCCCTAAGTGTCAGGGTGTCATTGTTTGGGGGCCCCCAAGTGTCAGGGTGTCAGTGTTCTGGGGCCCCCGAGTGTCAGGGTGTCATTTTTCTGCACCCTCCAAGTGTCAGGGTGTCATTGTTCTGGGACCCCAAAGTGTCAGGGTGTAGTTGTTCTGGGGCCCCCAAGTGTCAGGGTGTCATTGTTCTGGGACCCCAAAGTGTCAGGGTGTAGTTGTTCTGGGGCCCCCAAGTGTCAGGGTGTCATTGTTCTGGGACCCCCAAGTGTCAGAGTTTCATTGTTCTGGGCCCCCGAGTGTCAGGGTGCCATTGTTCTTGGCCCCCGAGTGTCAGGGTGCCATTGTTCTTGGCCCCCCCGGTGTCAGGGTGTCATTGTTCCGGGGCCCCCAAGTGTCAGGGTGTCATTGTTCTGGGACCCCCAAGTGTCAGGGTGTCATTGTTCTGGGGCCCCAAGTGTTAGGGTGTCATTGTTCTGGGACCCTCATGTGTCAGGGTGTCATTGTTCTGGGACCCCCAAGTGTCAGGGTGTCATTGTTCTGGGGCCCCCAAGTGTCAGGGTGTCATTGTTCTGGGGCCCCCAAGTGTCAGGGTGTCATTGTTCTGAGGCCCCAAGTGTCAGAGTTTCATTGTTCTGGGACCCCCAAGTGTCAGGGTGTCATTGTTCTGGGACCCCCAAGTGTTAGGGTGTCATTGTTTTGGGACCCCCAAGTGTCAGGGTGTCATTGTTCTGGGACCCCCAAGTGTCAGGGTGTACTTGTTCTGGGGCCCCCGAGTGTCAGGGTGTCATTGTTCTGGGGCCCCCAAGTGTCAGGGTGTCATTGTTCTGGGGCCCCCAAGTGTCAGGGTGTCATTGTTCTGAGGCCCCCAAGTGTCAGAGTTTCATTGTTCTGGGACCCCCAAGTGTCAGGGTGTCATTGTTCTGGGACCCCCAAGTGTTAGGGTGTCATTGTTTTGGGACCCCCAAGTGTCAGGGTGTCATTGTTCTGGGACCCCCAAGTGTCAGGGTGTACTTGTTCTGGGGCCCCCGAGTGTCAGGGTGTCATTGTTCTGGGACCCTCATGTGTCAGGGTGTCATTGTTCTGGGACCCCCAAGTGTCAGGGTGTCATTGTTCTGGGGCCCCCAAGTGTCAGGATGTCATTGTTCTGGGGCCCCAAGTGTTGGGGTGTCATTGTTCTGGGACCCTCATGTGTCAGGGTGTCATTGTTCTGGGACCCCCAAGTGTCAGGGTGTCATTGTTCTGGGGCCCCCAAGTGTCAGGGTGTCATTGTTTTGGGACCCCCAAGTGTCAGAGTGTCATTGTTCTGGGGTCCCCAAGTGTCAGGGTGTCATTGTTCTGGGGCCCCCAAGTGTCAGGGTGTCATTGTTCTGTGCTCCCAAGTTTCAGGTTGTTATTGTTCTGGGGCCCCCAAGTGTCAGGGTGTCATTGTTCTTGGACCCCCAAGTGTTAGGGTGGCATTGTTCTGGGGCCCCCAAATGTCAGGGTGACGTTGTTCTGGGCCCCCAAGTGTCAGGGTGTCATTGTTCTGCACCCCCCAAGTGTCAGGGTGTCATTGTTCTTGGACCTCCAAGTGTTAGGGTGTCATTGTTCTGGGGCCCCCAAGTGTTATGGTGTCAATGTTCTGGGGCCCCCAAGTGTCAGGGTGTCATTGTTCTGGGACCCCCATGTGTCAGGGTGTCATTGTTCTGGGGCCCCCAAGTGTTAGGATGTCATTGTTCTGGGACCCCCAAGTGTCAGGGTGTCATTGTTCTGGGGCCCCCAGGTGTCAGGGTGTCATTGTTCTTGGACCCCCAAGTGTTAGGGTGTCATTGTTCAGTGCCCCCCAATTGTCAGGGTGTCATTGTTCTGGGGCCCCCAAGTGTTTTAGTGTCATTGTTCTGGCCCCCAAAGTGTCAGGGTGTCATTGTTCTGGGGCCCCCAAGTGCCAGGGTGTCATTGTTCTGGGGCCCCCAAGTGTTTTAGTGTCATTGTTCTGGCCCCCAAAGTGTCAGGGTGTCATTGTTCTGGGGCCCCCAAGTGCCAGGGTGTCATTGTTCTGGGACCACCAAGTGTCAGAGTGTCATTGTTCTGGGATCCCCAAGTGTCAGGGTGTCATTGTTCTGGGGCCCCCAAGTGTCAGGGTGTCATTGTTATGGGGCCCCCAAATGTCAGGGTGTCATTGTTCTGGGGCCCCCAGGTGTCAGAGTGTCATTGTTCTTGGCCCCCCAAGTGTCAGGGTGTCATTGTTCTGGGGCCCCCAAGTGTCAGGGTGTCATTGTTCTGGGACCCCCAAGTGTTAGAGTCTCATTGATCTGGGACCCCCAAGTGTTGGGGTGTCATTGTTCTGGGACCCCCATGTGTCAGGGTGTCAATGTTCTGGGGCCCCCAAGTGTTAGGGTGTCATTGTTCTGGGACCCCCTAGTGTCAGGGTGTCATTGTTCTGGGGCCCCCAAGTGTTAGGGTGTCATTGTTCTGGGACCCCCAAGTGCCAGGGTGTCTTTGTTCTGGGCCCCAAAGTGTCAGGGTGTCATTGTTCTGGGGCCCCCAAGTGTCAGGGTGTCATTGTTCTGGGGCCCCCAAGTGTCAGGGTGTCATTGTTCTGGGCCCCCAAGTGTCAGGGTGTCCTTGTTCTGGGACCCCCTAGTGTCATGGTGTCATTGTTCTGGGGCCCCCAAGTGTCGGGGTGTCATTGTACTGGAGCCCCCAAGTGTTTTAGTGTCATTGTTCTGGGGCCCCCAAGTGTCAGGGTGTCATTGTTCTGGGGCCCCCAAGTGTCAGGGTGTCCTTGTTCTGGGACCCCCTAGTGTCATGGTGTCCTTGTTCTGGGACCCCCTAGTGTCATGGTGTCATTGTTCTGCACCCCGCAAGTGTCAGTGTGTCATTGTTCTGGGGCCGCCAAGTGTTATGGTGTCAATGTTCTGGGACCACCAAGTGTCAGGTTGTCATTGTTCTGGGACCCCCAAGTGTCAGCGTGTCATTGTTCTGGGACCCCCAAGTGTCAGGGTGGCATTGTTCTGGGCCCCCCCAAGTGTCAAGGTGTCATTGTTCTGGGCCCCCAAGTTTCAGGGTGTCATTGTACTGGGACCCCCAAGTGTCAGGGTGTCATTGTTCTGGGGCCCCCAAGTGTGAGGGTGTCATTGTTATGGGGCCCCAACGTGTCAGGGTGCCATTGTTCTGGGCCCCCCAGGTGTCAGAGTGTCATTGTTCTTGGACCCCCAAGTGTCAGGGTGTCATTGTTCTGGGACCCCCTAGTGTCAGGGTGTCATTGTTATAGGGCCCCAACGTGTCAGGGTGCCATTGTTCTGGGGCACCTAGGTGTCAGAGTGTCATTGTTCTTGGACCCCCAAGTGTCAGGGTGTCATTGTTCTGGGCCCCCAAAGTTTCAGGGTGTCATTGTTCTGGGCCCCCAAGTGTCATGGTGTCATTGTTCTGGGGCCCCCAAGTGCCAGGGTGTCATTGTTCTGGGCCCCCCAAGTGTCAGGGTGTCATTGTTCTGGGCCCCCAAGTGTCAGGATGTCATTGTTCTGGGGCCCCCAAGTGCCAGGGTGTCATTGTTCTGGGCCCCCCAAGTGTCAGGGTGTCATTGTTCTGGGCCCCCAAGTGTCAGGATGTCATTGTTCTGGGGCCCCCAAGTGTCAGGGTGTCATTGTACTGGGACCCCCAAGTGTCAGGGTGTCATTGTTCTGGGGCCCCCAAGTGTCAGGGTGTCATTGTACTGGGACCCCCAAGTGTCAGGGTGTCATTGTTCTGGGGCCCCCAAGTGTGAGGGTGTCATTGTTATGGGGCCCCAACGTGTCAGGGTGCCATTGTTCTGGGGCCCCCAGGTGTCAGAGTGTCATTGTTCTTGGACCCCCAAGTGTTAGGGTGTCATTGTTCTGGGGCCCCCAAGTGCCAGGGTGTCATTGTTCTGCACCCCGCAAGTGTCAGGGTGTCATTGTTCTGGGCCCCCAAGTGCCAGGGTGTCATTGTTCTGCACCCCGCAAGTGTCAGGGTGTCATTGTTCTGGGGCCCCCAGGTGTCAGGGTGCCATTGTTCTTGGACCCCCAAGTGTTAGGGTGGCATTGTTCTGGGACCCCCTAGTGTCATGGTGTCATTGTTCTGGGCCCCCAAGTGTCAGGGTGTCATTGTTCTGGGCCCCCAAGTGTTAGGGTGTCATTGTTCTGGGGCCCCCAAGTGCCAGGGTGTCATTGTTCTGCACCCCCCAAGTGTCAGGTTGTCATTGTTCTGGGGCCCCCAAGTGTCAGGGTGTCATTGTTCAGTGCCCCCCAATTGTCAGGGTGTCATTGTTCTGGGGCCCCCAAGTGTCAGGTTGTCATTGTTCTGGGGCCCCCAAGTGTCAGGGTGTCATTGTTCAGTGCCCCCCAATTGTCAGGGTGTCATTGTTCTGGGGCCCCCAAGTGTCAGGGTGCCATTGTTCTGGGACCCCAGGTGTCAGGTTGTCATTGTTCTGGGGCCCCCAAGTGTTATGGTGTCAATGTTCTGGGGCCCCCAAGTGTCAGGGTGTCATTGTTCTGCACCCCCCAAGTGTCAGGGTGTCATTGTTCTGGGCCCCCAAGTGTCAGGGTGTCATTGTTCTGGGGCCCCCAAGTGTTATGGTGTCAATGTTCTGGGGCCCCTAAGTGTCAGGGTGTCATTTTTCTGGGACCCCCATATGTCAGATTTTCATTGTTCTTGGCCCCCCAAGTGTCAGGGTGTCATTGTTCTGGGGCCCAAGTGTCAGGGTGTCATTGTTCTGGGGCCCCCAAGTGTCAGGGTGTCATTGTTCTGGGGCCCCCAAGTGTCAGGGTGTCATTGTTCTGGGGCCCCCAAGTGTCAGGGTGTCATTGTTCTGGGGCCCCCAAGTGTCAGGGTGTCATTGTTCTGGGGCCCAAGTGTCAGGGTGTCATTGTTCTGGGGCCCCCAAGTGTCAGGGTGTCATTGTTCTGGGGCCCAAGTGTCAGGGTGTCATTGTTCTGGGGCCCCCAAGTGTCAGGGTGTCATTGTTCTGGGGCCCCCAAGTGTCAGGATGTCATTGTTCTGGTGCCCCAGGTGAACTCTTCAGCAGAGAAGCCCCCTTTCTATGTTGCAGTTCCCAGGCTGGGTGGATGAAAAGGGTGCAATGTAACGTTGTGTATTCAGTATATTGGAGGAATGATACTTTGTGTCTTTTCAGGATCAGGATCAGTTTTGGGATGCGACTATTTTTGTGAAGGATTCTGGATTTTCAAATAATGAACCAGACAGCAAATTCCAATTCGGAAAGTTTGGGGTTTTTCCGGGCTCTCCCATTACCAAATTTTATTTACCTCAACCCCAAAAGTGAGGCCGGCTATGGAAGGTGCCGCTACGTCTCCCGGCAACAACCAAATTCACTGTATAAAATACAAAGGAATGAAAATTAATAATGAATGAAAATTACAAATTCAATAAAGGAGAACTAAAGGCAAAACCTTTTCTGTTATGTTTTTGGATAAAATAAGGGGGAGGGGCTACATCCTATTGGTAAGATTTCCCTTCACTTCCTTTTTCATATCCAAAACAGGATGTGAGAGAATATCCTCGGTGGCCCCATTGGAAGATTTTCCCGCTATTCCTGTTCTGGTGACAACCCAAAATTTTGCAAAGTTACTTTCAATGATCATGGTCACCAGTAGGGAATTGAGCCGAACACCCCCCTGTTTGGTTCGCACCAGAACATGCAAACAGGCAAAAAAATTGTTCGAACACGTGAACACCATTAAAGTCTATGGGACATGAACATGAATAATCAAAAGTGCTAATTTTAAAGGCTTATATGCAAGTTATTGTCATAAAAAGTGTTTGGGGACCTGGGTCCTGCCCCAGGGGACATGGATCAATGTAAAAAAAAGTTTTGAAAATGGCCGTTTTTTCAGGAGCAGTGATTTTAATAATGCTTAAAGTCAAACAATAAAACTGTAATATTCCTTTAAATTTCATACCTGGGGGGTGTCTATAGTATGCCTGTAAAGGGGCGCATGTTTCCCGTGTTTAGAACAGTCTGACAGCAAAATGACATTTCAAAGGAAAAAAGTAATTTAAAACCATATGCGGCTATTCATGAATTGCCGGTCCGACAATACACATAAAAGTTAAATGATAAAAACAGCATGGGAATTCCCCACAGGGGAACCCCGAACCAAAATTTAATAAAAAAATGACATGGGGGTACCCTAAATTCCATACCAGGCCCTTTAGGTCTGGTATGGATTTTAAGGGGAACCCCGTGCCAAAATGTAAAAAAAATGGCGTGGGGTCTCCCCAAAAATCCATACCAGACCCTTATCCGAGCACGCAACCTGGCAGGCCGCAGGAAAAGAGGGGGGACGAGAGAGCGCTCCCCCCTCCTGAACCGTACCAGGCCACATGCCCTCAACAATCAGAGGGTGCTTTGGGGTAGCCCCCCAAAACACCTTGTCCCATGTTGATTAGGACAAGGGCCTCATCCCCACAACCCTTGCCCGGTGGTTGTCGGGGTCTGCAGGTTGGGGGCTTATCGGAATCTGGAAGCCCCCTTTAACAAGAGGACCCCCAGATCCCAGTCCTCCCCCCTGTGTGAAATGGTAAGGGCCTACCATTTCACAAAAAAAGTGTCAAAAGTGTTAAAAATGACAAGACAGTTTTTGACAATTCCTTTATTTACACCCCCCTCTGACGCACGGTGACTTCCCTGTCTGCCCCCCTCTGACGTCATGGGGAATGCTACAGGGAAGTTCCCGTGTGCCAGAGGGGGCGGGGTCACCGGGTGGCCCTGCCGTCCGTTAATTAAGAACCATCAGAAGAGGAGAAGCGCCACACAGTCTGCTGTCAGACTGTTCTAAACACAGGAAACATGCGCCCCTTTACAGGCATACTATAGACACCCCCCAGCTACGAAATTTAAAGGGATATTACACTTTTATTGTTTCACTTTAAGCATTATTAAAATCACTGCTCCTGAAAAAACGGCCATTTTTAAAACTTTTTTTTGCATTGATACATGTCCCCTGGGGCAGGACCCAGGTCCCCAAACACTTTTTATGACAATACCATGAATATAAGCCTTTAAAATTAGCACTTTTGATTTCTCCCATAGACTTTTAAAGGGTGTTCCACGGCTTTCGAATTTGCCGCGAACACCCCAAATTGTCCACTGTACAGCAAACTGGTGAACAGCCGATGTTCGAGTTGAACATGAGTTTGACTCGAACTCAAAGCTCATCTCTAGTCACCAGGGCAAATATAGAGGAGGAATCTCCCTAATGGGGAAGACCATTCTCAGCTCTCACAGAAAGATTTCTTTCCGCGAGACCATACACTATGTAATCTGATTGTACAATAGTAGTAAAAAAGCCCAGAAGGGTAAAGCTGAGCTAGAAACAAATATAAGAAATTAGAAATGAAACCAATACAAAAAAAGCTGCCAGCACCAGAAGTCTAAATACAAAACTCAAACAAGTGGGAAAAGGTATGGTCGCTGGTGTGAGTGAAATGCCTGAAATGAATGAATAAGGAATAAAATCATATGTCTGCATGTAGAAAACTTCAAACGTGGGTTCACTAAACATAATTTATCCAGGCATTAAGCCAAATACTGTCAGCGAAATTTGGTTGTACGCAAAGCACACAGCCAAATCTTCTGTTTCTAATCATAACAATTTCGTCTAATGATATAAATGCATCTCACCTTTTGATCATATCCATCCTCTGGTGTGTGCCCCATCCAGCCAACTAGACAAATAATCACATCCTCATTCTTCCAGTTCCAAAAACACACTGCCAGCCAGCCTCCCTCAGCTGTCTGCGTGAGCCACTTTATTAGCATATCAATAGGAAGTCCCGAAGCTTGAGGGTTCGGCCTCCAACAGCCAATAACACCTCTTACAAAGCTTGTGACCTCACAGGATATCAATGACCATATAAGGATTTAACAACACAGGAAAATGCAACAACCAATGAACAATGATTATTGGAGCCTTATGGGTGTGTCTGAGCAGAGACAGGGTGCATGTATGTTTTTAGAAGCCACATGACTTTCAAACATTAACCCTGTCTCCAACCAGAACCCAAAAGACTCCCGTATTTCCGTTGATAGAAATCCCTATTATACATTGTTCCAGAGAACATGGTTTACCTGGATTATTCTACTGTCTTTGTGGACGAGAGATTATCGGCAGGCGTACACTCATTGGGCCACAAATGTGTTGATCAGACACACAGGGGCACCACAAGAGCACACTCGTTAAACCGATAATGTCTTTGCAGAGTGAGCACACCCCCACCAGACGATCGTTCTGTGCATCGCACAGGGGCCCTTAGCTGGTGGACATGTCCCCACTCCACAAACATTTCTCTACATCCCCAAAGAGCTTTTCACTACCAGACAGATCTCAACCAGCGTTGGTCTGCCCCAGTCAGCTCTTTAGAGCTGGCTACGATTGAACACACACTGGGAGACTTATGACAATACATTAATATAAAATTTTCCACAACAATACCATGACAAAAAACTCAAAGGGACCCTTTTTTACCTATTGATAAATTTCATTCCCACTGGAAGGGTACTAACAAGATTAGATCCATTTCTAGGCTCAAAACTAAATGGATTTTTAACATGAGATCATATGTGCCATTTGGCTTAAAAGTTGATTGGGGTATAAATTGCTTTATCAACAATGATTAACCACTCCAGCCCCGGAAGGATTTACCCCCTTCCTGACCAGAGCACTTTTTATAATTTGGCACTGCATCGCTTTAACTGCTAATTGCGCGGTCATGCAATGCTGTACCCAAACGAAATTTGCGTCCTTTTCTTCCCACAAATAGAGCTTTCTTTTGATGCTATTTGATCAACTCTGCGGTTTTTATTTTTTGCGCTATAAACGGAAAAAGACCAAAAATTTTGAAAAAAAAATGATATTTTCTACATTTTGTTATAAAAAAACAATAAACTCAATTTTAGTCATACATTTAGGCCAAAATGTATTCAGCCACATGTCTTTGTTAAAAAAAGTCAATAAGCGTATATTTATTGGTTTGCGCAAAAGTTATTGCGTCTACAAACTAGGGTACATTTTCTGGAATTTACACAGCTTTTAGTTTATGACTGCCTATCTCATTTCTTGGGGTGCTAAAATGGCAGGGCAGTACAACCCCCCCAAATGACCCCATTTTGGAAAGTAGACACCCCAAGGAAATTGCTGAGAGGCATGTTGAGCCCATTGAATATTATTTTTTTTGTCCAAGTGATTGAATAATGACAAAAAAAAATTACAAAAAGTTGTCACTAAATGATATATTGCTCACAAAGGCCATGGGCATATGTGGAATTGCACCCAAAAATACATTTAGCTGCTTCTCCTGAGTATGGGGATACCACATGTGTGGGACTTTTTGGGAGCTTAGCCGCGTACGGGGCCCCGAAAACCAAGCACCGCCTTCAGGATTTCTAAGGGCGTAAATTCTTGATTTCACTCCTCACTACCTATCACAGTTTCCAAGGCCATAAAATGCCAAGATGGCACACCCCCGCAAATGACCCCATTTTGGAAAGTAGACACCCCAAGCTATTTGCTGAGAGGCATGGTGAGTATTTTGCAGCTCTCATTTGTTTTTGAAAATGAAGACAGAAAAGAAAAATGTATTTTTTTTCTTTTTTCAATTTTCAAAACTTTGTGACAAAAAGCGAAGTCTGCAAAATACTCACCATACCTCTCAGCCAGGGATGAGCCAAACACCCCCATGTTCAGTTCGCACCAGAACTTGCGAACAGGCAAAAAATTAGTTTGAACACGCGAACACCATTAAAGTCTATGGGACACGAACATGAATAATCAAAAGTGCTAATTTTAAATGCTTATATGCAAGTTATTGGCATAAAAGTGTTTGGGGACCTGGGTCCTGCCCCAGGGGACATGGATCAATGCAAAAAAAGTTTTAAAAATGGCTGTTTTTTCAGGAGCAGTGATTTTAATAATGCTTATAGTGAAACAATAAAAGTGTAATATTCCTTTAAATTTCGTACCTGGGGATGTCTATGGTATGCCTTTAAAGGGGTGCATGTTTCCCATTTTTAGAACAGTCTGACAGCAAAATGACATTTTAAAGGAAAAAAAGTCATTTAAAACTACTTGTGGCTATTAATGAATTGCTGGTCCGACAATACGCATAAAAGTTCATTGATAAAAAATGGCATGGGCATTCCCCACAGGGGAACCCCGAACCAAGATTAAAAAAAATGACGTGGGGGTCCCCCTAAATTCCATACCAGGCCCTTCAGGTCTGGTATGGATATTAAGGGGAACCCCGTGCCAAAATTTAAAAAAAAAATGGCGTGGGGTCATCCTCAAAATCTATACCAGACCCTTCAGCTCCCACTGTGTGATGCTTCTCTCTTCATCTTCTTTTCGGGTTCGCTCCACATCCATGATGGAATGGAGGGAGGCTCCCGCTGTGTGATGCTTCTCCTCTTCTGACGGTTCTTAAATAACAGGGGGCGGGGCCACCTGGTGACCCCGCCCCCTCTGACACACGGGGACTTGATGGGACTTCCCTGTGGCATTCCCCATGATGTCAGAGAGGGGCGGGGTCACCCTTTACATAACCCCGCTCCCTTCTGACATCACGGGGAATGCCACAAGGAAGTCCCCGTCAAGTCCCCGTGCATCAGAGGGGGGCGGGGTCACCGGGTGGCTCTGCCCCCCCATTATTTAAGAACTGTCAGAAGTGGAGAAGCGTCACACAGCGGGAGCCTCCCTCCATGCCATCATGGATGCGGAGCTACCTGAAGAGAAGAAGGGAAGAAGACGCCGTGAAGGAAGATGTCGGATGAGAGCCAGAAGAAGAAGATGTAGGAAGAAACCGAAGGAAGATAGAAGATAGAAGATAGAAGAAAGAAGAAAGAAGAAAGAAGAAACTAGATAGAAGAAGCACTTAAATAAAGGATTTGTCAAAAACTGTCTCTTGTAATTTTTAACATTTTTGACACTTTTTTAGTGAAATGGTAGGGGTACAGTACCCCCTTACCATTTCACACAGGGCGGAGGGCCGGAATCTGGGGGTTTCCTTGTTAAAGGGGGCTTCCAGATTCCGATAAGCCCCCCACCCGCAGACCCCCACAACCACCGGCCAGGGTTGTGGGGATGAGGCCCTTGTTCTCATCAACATGGGGACAAGGTGTTTTGGGGGCTACCCCAAAGCACCCTCCCAATGTTAAGGGCATGTGGCCTGGTATGGTTCAGGAGGGGGGGCGCTCACTCATCCCCTCCTCTTTTCCTGCGGCCTGCCAGTTTGCATGCTCGGATAAGGGTCTGGTACGCCGTTTTTTTTTTTATTGTGGCACGAGGTTCCCCTTAAAATCCATACCAGAGCTGAAGACTCTGGTATAGATTTTGAGGGGGACCCCACACCTTTTTTTTTTTTTTTTTTTTTAATTTTGGCTCGGGGTTCCCCTGTGGGGAATTCCCATGCCGTTTTTATCAATGAACTTTTATGTGTATTGTCGGACCGGCAATTCATTAATAGCTGCGAGTAGTTTTAAATGACTTTTTCTCCTTTGAAATGTCATTTTGCTGTCAGACTGTTCTAAACACGGGAAACATGTGCCCCTTTACAGGCATACTATAGACACACCCCAGGTATGAAATTTAAAGGGATATTACACTTTTATCTTTTCACTTTAAGCATTATTAAAATCACTGCTCCCAAAAAAACGGCCATTTTTAAAACTTTTTTTGCATTGATCCATGTCCCCTGGGGCAGGACTCAGGTCCCCAAACACTTTTTATGACAGTACCATGAATATAATAGTTACATAGTTACATAGGGGGTCATTTATTATAACTCCAGGAAGTACTGGGCACTATGGCAAATAATAGAGCCCATTTTAGCCAAATGGAAACAAAACGGCGAATTTGTGCATGAAAAATCAGCGATATAAGCGGAGAACAAACATTTGTAAATTCTAAATTGCCGCTAATTAGCTGTTCCGCGTATATACAAATGCCAATTCTTATCAAGTTGTTATATAGCACTGTACTGTAGCCATGATCCATGTATGTGAAAGAAACATTTTTTATCAGAGATGTGCTCTAGTTCCCGTGCATCTATTGATTTATATTGCAATTAGTATTCCTAGTTTTTTTTTCCTTCTTTTGCTAAGAAATGCAGTTCTGAATGCTTATTACACAGTAATGTCTGCTATTCTGTAAAGTTACATGTATTAATCATTTAGGTTACCTATTTGTTGTATGTTGTTTTTTTCATGTTTTTGATTTATTATTTATTAATTTAGTTGACTATAAAGCAGTAATTATTTATGTTCATTCTTTAATAATACTACACTATTATGCAGGTCTTGTACTTAGCACAATGGCTTAGTGGTTTGCTTGGATATCTCCACACCACTCATGGTATGAATTCAAACAACAGCCAACCTACCATCCACCAGCTGTGTTTATTTTTTCAGTGCACAAGTGAATTAAAATAAACAAACAAATAAATGTAAACTGCCCTTTAGCTAGTGTGTGGTGTTTGGAATGTCACATCATAATATAATTGAATACTTACATACCATTGCATGCATTTAAAGAGTTAATACAATAAAAACTTTCACATTAAACTGCATTGGCTACTTGTCAATCACCTATTTTCAGTAAATATATATACACGTATATTTGTGTTGCTTTGGCTAATTGGCATTCTCCTTTTCCCACCAATGCAATCTTTTAGGATTTTTCTGTGGGATTTGAACCCATGAGTTTTTCAATACCTGAATTTTTGAAGGTAGAGGTGCTAACTGCTAGCCTATTGGGCTGAGCTCAATTATACATACAAAATACTTTTACTAGTGTTTGATGTGTTATATACTATACAATAAAGTTTATCAAATGTAAACTGCTTGTTAGCTAGTGTGTGGTGTTTGGAGATTCACACCATAATATTAGTGAATACTTACATACCATTGCAAGCATTTGAAGAGTTAATACAATAATATCAACCACATTAAAGTGTATTGGCTACTTGGCATTCACTGTATGCTGCTTTGGCTAATAGTAATTCTCCTTTTCTCCACCAATAGTAATCTTTTAGGATTTTTCTGTGGGATTTGAACCCATGAGTCTATCAATACCTGAATTTTTGAAGGTAGAGGTGCTAACTGCTAGCCTATTGGGCTGAGCACAATTATATATACAAAATACTTTTACTAGTGTTTGATGGTTTATATACCATACAATAAAGTTCATCAAATGTAAACTGCTTGTTAGCTAGTGTATGGTGTTTTGGAGATTCACACCATAATATTAGTGTAGACTTATTTATTTTTATTTAAGGTACTTCTATAGTGCCGTCAATTTACGCAGTGCTTTACATATACATTATACACTAATATGGGCCCCTACCCTCAAGGAGCTTACAATCTAAGGTCCCTAACTCACATTCATATACTAGGGCCAATTTAGACAGAAGCCAATGAACCTACCAGCATGTCTTTGGAGTGTGGGAGGAAACCGGAGTACCCGGAGGAAACCCACGCAGGCACAGGGAGAACATGCAAATTCCAGGCAGGTAGTCTTGTGGTGTGGTTGGGAATACGAACCAGCGACCCTTTTTACTGCTAGGTAGGGATGAGCAGACCCCCCCCGTTCGGTTCGCACCAGAACATGTGAACAGGAAAAAAGTTTGTTCGAGCACGCGAACACCGTTAAAGTCTATGTGGGTCATTTACTATAGCACCAGGAAGTACTGGGCACTATGGCAAATAATAGCTCCCATTTTAGCCAAATAAAATTTCAACAGGCGAATGTGCGAATGAAAAATTAGCGCTATTAGTGAGAAACACATGAAAGTAAATTCTAAGCTGGCGCTAATTAGCGCTTCCATGTATATGCAAATGCTAATTCCTACCAAGTTGTTATATAGTACTGCACTGTAATCATGATCCATGTATGTGAAAGAAACATTTTTATGTGAGATTTGCTCTACCTCGTGTGCATCTATTGATGTATGTTGCAATTAGTATTCCTAGTTTTTTCCTTCTTTTGCTAACTAATGCAGTTATGAATGATTACATAGTAATGTCTGCTATTCTGTAAAGTTACACGTATTAAACATTTAGGTTACCTATTTGTTGTATGTTGTTTTTTATTTTTTAATTTAGGTGACTATAAAGCGGTAATTATTTATATTCATTCTTTAATCATACTACACTATTATGCAGGTCTCATACTTAGCACAATGGCTTAGTAGTCTGCTCAGATATCTACACAGCACACATGGTACAAGTTTAAATACCAGCCAACCTACCATCCCCCAGCTGTGTTTATTTTTTCAGTGCACAAGCGAATTAAAATGAACAAACAAAAAAATGTTATCTGCCCATTAGTTAGTGTATGGTGTTTGGAATTTCACACCATATTAGTATTGAATACTTACATATCATTGCATGCATTTGAAGAGTTAATATAATAGAATCAGCCAAATTTAAAGTGCATTGGCTAATTGGCATTCACCTATTTTCAGCATATGCTGCTTTGGCTAATTGGCTAATAGTCATTTGCTTTTTTTTCACCAATTCAATCTTTTAGTATTTCTCTGTGGGATTTGAACCCATGAGTTCTTCAAGGTAGAAGTGCTGACCGCTAGCCTATTGGGTGTAGCACAGTCATACATAGAAAATACATAGAAAATACATTCACTAGTGTTTGATGTTTCTTCCCCCCGAGCTGTCTCTCCTGCTGCCACCATCTTCTCCCACTGATGTGTTCTTCAGTGCAGCCGGTTACCCACTAATAAAAAAAAGCCGCTCTTCTTGTGGCGGTCTTCTGTGGCCATCCGATAATGTCACCCGGAGAGTCCGCTCCATGGCGTCATGTAAGAGACGCCACACAGCGGGTGACAACACAGCGGAGGAAGACCACCATGGAAGAAGAGCAGCTTTTTTTATTAGCGGGTAACCAGCGGTGCGGAAGAACACAGCAGATGGCGGCGGCAGGAGAGACGGCTCTGGGAGAATACAGCTCAGGGAGAAGATGGAGGAGGGAGAGACAGCGTCTGGAGAAGATGGCTCAGGGAAGAAGACAGCTCTGAGCTATTCTACAATAAAGGACTTGTCAAAAACCGGCTATTAATTTTTTTACATTTCACTGCTTTTTTTGGTGAATGGGTAGGGGTAAAATGTACCCCATACCTATTCACATAGGGGGCAGGATCTGGGAGCCCCCTTGTTAAAGGGGGCTTCCAGATTCTGATAAACCCCCTGCCTGCAGACTGACAACCACTGACCAGTGTTGTCGGGAAGAGGCCCTTGTCCCCATCAACATGGGGAAAAGGTGCTTTGGGGCATGTGGCCTGGTAAGGTTCAGAAGGGGAGGGTGCTCACTCCTCCCCCCCTATCCTGACCTCCAGGCTGCATGCTTGGATAAGGGTCTGGTATGGATTTTGGGGGCCCCACATCAAATTTATTTTACATTTTGGTGTGGGGTTCCCCTTAAAGTCCATACCGAAGGGCCTGGTATGTACTGGGGGGACCCTACGACATTTTTTTCCTTGAATTTTGGAATTCCATACCATATTATTGAATAAGTACATACCATTGCATGCATTTGAAGAGTTAAAATATGGAATAAAGCAAGCTGATGTGCTTTGGCTAATTATGCTTCTGAGTACAATGCACACTTCTAGGAGGTGATGCTGTCAGTGGGATTTGAATTCATGGCTTGAACTTTTGGGGGCAGCAGGGTATACAGCTATGCTACAGAGCTGAGCACTTACCTACAGAGAAAATACATTTACTAATGTTTGATTCAATACAATAATGTTTTGCATTTCAGGCATTAATATTATAGTAACAACCATGCTCGTGCCGATGTGGCATTGGCTAATAGGCATTTGCCTCTTTTCAGCATATGCTGCTGAGTACAATGCAAGCTTTCAGTAGGTGATACTATCTGTGTGATTTTCAGCCATTTGAGCACAATTATATTGAGAACATACGTTTACTAGTGTTTGATGGTGGGACTACTTTATATTCTAGGTATAAAATAGTACTCAGCACAGTGACTTAGGCACCTTTCACACTTGTGCGACCTGAAAGTTGCGAGATTTTAATGCGACTTTAAGCAATGCCTGTGTAATCTTGAGGTCTATGGACGCAGGAGTTGCAGGGAAAGACACGCAACTTTCCCATGATTTTGCATCAGCAATTTTGCCGCAATTCCAGGGAATGCCTGTGTAAACTTGAGGTCTATGGACCTCAACTCGCAACAAAGTCAGACCAAAGTAGTACAGGGACTACGTTGAAGTCAGTGTTACTTGAAGTCGCACAGATATGAATGGTACACATTAAAAATCATGGGGTATGACTTGTCATACGACTCTGATATCCAAAGTCGCACAAGTGTGACTCAGCCCGACTTTGTCAGCAATTTCAGAGACATCAGTGCACTTTCCTGCACAGATGTCTAGTGAAATCACATAGGTTCCAACTGTTCTCCTTTAAGAAGGTTTCCTATGCCTACCTACTTTTGCTAATAGGTGTCCCTTATACCCATCTCAAAAAGTTGGGAGGTAAGAAATTGCCCCCTGAAGTCGCCCAAAGTAGTGCAGGAACTACTTTTGGGAACCGTTGTGGCATCGCACCAATTCGGACAGTTCCATTGCCATCAATAGGCACCGATTTGGCCTACAATTTGACATGTCAATTCAGACTTATGTGAACATGGGTGAAGTTGCATAGATATTAGAGCTGCACGGTTCTGGCCAAAATGAGAATCACAATTTTTTTGCTTAGAATAAAAAGATCACGATTCTCGCGACATAAAATCTTTCACATTATCCCACAAAAAATTGGGCTAACTTTTCTTTTTTTTTTTTAATTCATTAAAGTACTTTTTTCCAAAAAAAATTGCATTTGAAAGGCGCAAATACAGTGTGACATAAAATATTGTAACAACCACCATTTTATTCTCTAGGGTCTCTACTAAAAAAATATATATAATGTTGGGGGTTTTAAGTAATTTTCTAGCAAAAAAAAAAAAAATGATTTTAACCTGAAACCAACAAATGTCAGAAAAATGTTTAGTGTTTAAGTGGTTAAACTTTCCTCACTTACACAGAATTCTATTTCATTGACAAATTGTTACAAGGTTTCTAGTTAAGTTCACTGATAAAGAATGTTCTAATTCTTGGCAGACTTCCTGGTTTTTCGGCTGTGGCTTCAAAAGAGCAGAGAGAGTTCTTTGCATAGCAAGAATCGTGAAACTCTTTTTTCAAGATCGTAAAGGGGAAAAAAAATGACGACTAATCGTGCAGCTCTAATAAATATGCATGGAAATCAAGGGGGACAACTTTTCATGTGACTCTGAGGTCCAAAGCTCCATGAAAAGTCACCAAGTGTGAAAGTAACCTAATGCGATTAATTGATAACACCTTTGAATAAGGCCCCATTTGCACTTGTGTGACCTTAAAATTGCACAGCTTTGTCATGACTTGAAGCAATGTCTGTGTAATCTTGTGGTGTATGGACCTCAAATTGCATCAAAGTCAAACCAAGGTAGTGCAGGGACGAATTTGCTACACCTTCAGGATGCACAAGTGACAATAGGGGCAAATTCAAAGGTGTTATCCTTGAATCTCATTCACACTGCTGCAACCTGAAAGTCACACTATTTTGCTGCCACTTTGCCGCTGCAACTTGGCCCCAACTTCTGGGAATGCCGGTGTAATATTGTACCCGATATACCTCAAGTCACACCAAAGTAGTACAGGGACTACTTTGAAGTTGGTGCGACTTAAAGTAGCACAGATATGAATGGTTGTCATTGAGAATCATGGGGTACAACTTGTCCTGCAACTCAGGTCCAAATTTGCTGGAAAATTCACCCAGCTGTGAAACAAGTCATATATATTTTAATAAAAGGAGCTCTCATTTATACTTGCATAGTCCTTACTGATTTACATCAGAACAAATGCAGGAAGTGATGTGTGCACATGGACCGGAAGCAAATGTGTGGTGATGCCAAACAAATCAATGAACCCCACCCACACCAAATCTAACTATGACATCCACCCCCTCATTGATTAAGTACAAGTAGATATCCTACACTTACCCGGCCAATGAGCAGCACCTCCTCTCTGCTAAAGAGACCTCGCCATGTCCACCAAGATGGAGATCCTGACCAGCACAGGAACTTCTGGGTGCATACAATGACTAATTTCCAGGTCAGAAGGTGAAACCACGCTTTTGATTGCAGCTGCAAATATTTGATCTCAACCATGATTAGTATTTTTTATTTTCAGATATGCAAATCTGTATTTCTACATATATTTGAAGGTAAACTTAAGGGAGTTTGATAAGAAATGGTGTCCCTGGGTTAGCAGCAGGTGAATTACAAAGGCAAAAGGCCCAGTTTGGGCCCTGGTTCACACTGACAGAGGGAGGAAATCGTTCAGCTGAACTCCCACAATTTCATTCCTGCATGTTAGTCCCGACTGTGGGGGCAATATCAGAGACATCAGTGCAGGTTTCTGCACCAATATCAATACAAATAGCACCAATTAGAACAGTGCAATTGCCACAGATTTGACATGTCAAATCACACCATTGTGAACCAGAGCTGACACATTCAAACACTGCCTATCCACCAGCTGAATTCATTACCTGCAATTCTCCACAGCTGTTAATGATAAAGGTGGAACCTTTATATATAACTTGCAGTTGTGCAGAAGCCTAGGTTTACATTGGAGCGATTGGTCATGCGATTTGAGAGATCAAATCGCATGACTATTGGCAATGGCACTGTTCCAATCAATGCAACATTTTTTTGTGGCACCGCATCAATTTGCTAAAGTAGTTCCTGCACTACTTTTGCCGATTTCAGGTGCGACTTCAATAGACATTTGTGTATGAAGCCACCTGAAATCACGCTGACCTTGCTACTGTGAAATCGTGCTACTTCAAGTGAAGTAGCGCAATTTCAAAGTAGCATGTGAACCAGGGCAAAGAGATTAGTTTTTTTGGTGCACAAATACATATTGAAATAAAAGATATTGCACTTTCCCAAAACCACCACCCACAAAAACTAAAAAGAAAGAAAAGTAGAAGGAAAAAAAAAAAAAAAAAAAACCCACACACACCCCACAACAAAAGCTCAATGTACTTTTATTTTACCAGCAGAAAAAAAATTAATTTACATTTACTAGCTTCAAAAACATTTGGACAGGATATATGGTGCTACATTTAGCAACGGAATTTTAAGGGCCCTGCTCATAGGAGCTTACAATCTAAAACTAGACAAAACCTTAGAGTGGGCACAGCTTTAATTTCAGTGTATAGCGGGCAACACATCACATTATCTGCAAGATTATAGAAACATACTTAACAGTCATTCTTACAAAGCATTCCAACTAGGGATGAGCTTCGTGTTCGAGTCGAACCCATGTTCGACTCGAACATCGGCTGTTCGCCCGTTCGCCGAATTCCGAACTTTATGGGCCGTTCGCGCTAAATTCGTGTGGCGCGTCATGGCCCATAATTCACTGCGGCATCGCAGTGCATTGCTGGCTGATGATTGGCCAAGCATGCACTATGACCCGCATGCTTGGCCAATCACAGCGCCGTCAGTAGAGAGAGCTGTAATTGGCCAAAGCCAGGGTGGCTTTGGCCAATTATGGCTCAGGGGATTTAGTACACACCCCACACTATATAAGGCCGCCTGCACGGCGGCCCTGTGTAGTGTGTGTTCCGGTGTGCTGAGAGATAGAGAGAGAGAGAGAGAGAGAGACAGTGTCATTTGATTTGAGTTAGATAGATTAGGCAGAACAGTCAGTCAGTTAGCTGCACTTACAGTGTATTGTGTATATATATGCATCCCAGGTGTTGCATATATATATATATATATACACTGTATTCAGTTTAGCTAGATCCGTTCCTGTTATCTTCTATCTAGACTATTTACATTTAATGCAGTGCGTCCTGCTCACAGAGTTCAGCTAGATCCGTTCCTGCTATTTACATTTAGTGCAGTGCGTCCTGCTCACAGTGTTCAGCTAGATCCGTTCCTGCTATTTACATTTAGTGCAGTGCGTCCTGCTCACAGTGTTCAGCTAGATCCGTTCCTGCAATTTACATTTAGTGCAGTGCGTCCTGCTCACAGTGTTCAGCTAGATCCGTTCCTGTTATTTACATTTAGTGCAGTGCGTCCTGCTCACAGTGTTCAGCTAGATCCGTTCCTGTTATCTTCCTACTGACAGGCAGGCTTGTCTGGTTACAGTATATAAAGCTACCTGAAGAAAATTACAGGTGTTCTATTTGATCCTATTAGTACCACGGTCAGGCAGCTAGACTATTTACATTTAGTGCAGTGCGTCCTGCTCACAGTGTTCAGCTAGATCCGTTCCTGCTATTTACATTTAGTGCAGTGCGTCCTGCTCACTGTGTTCAGCTAGATCCA
The DNA here is from genome assembly GCF_042186555.1 of Aquarana catesbeiana. Classification (NCBI taxonomy): domain Eukaryota; kingdom Metazoa; phylum Chordata; class Amphibia; order Anura; family Ranidae; genus Aquarana; species Aquarana catesbeiana. Next base: position 220,050,438 of record NC_133336.1, on the reverse strand, counting down.
TTCCTGCTATTTACATTTAGTGCAGTGCGTCCTGCTCACAGTGTTCAGCTAGAGCCGTTCCTGCTATTTACATTTAGTGCAGTGCATCCTGCTCACAGTGTTCAGCTAGATCCGTTCCTGTTATCTTCTAGACTATTTACATTTAGTACAGTGCGTCCTGCTCACAGTGTTCAGCTAGATCCGTTCCTGTTATCTTCCTACTGACAGGCAGGCTTGTCTGGTTACAGTATATAAAGCTACCTGAAGAAAATTACAGGTGTTCTATCCCAGCTTAGTGCAGCTACAGGCCATTAGTATGTCTGGAAGGCCAAGAAGGAGAGGCAGACAGTCACAAGCCAATAAGAGAGGGCAAGCAGGCTCTGTGTCTAGTGCTGGTCGTGGAGACGGTGCATCCTCATCAGCACGTGGCCATGGGACACGCTTGGCCTTTTTTTCGGCAGCTGGCCGTGTTGAGCCGCAACATGCGGAAGACTTGGTCGAGTGGATGACCAAGCCGTCCTCATCCTCCTCATCCTCTCTCACCCATGCCCAGGGTGCTTTGTCTGGCAAAGCAGCGGCCTCTTCCCTCAGCTCAATGTCATCAGTGACTCCTTCCCTAGCTCCACCATGTCCTCATGAGGATTCCCTCGAACTGTTTGACCACAGTGTTGGGTACATGCTCCAGGAGGATGCCCAGCGTTTGGAAGGCTCTGATGACGATACTGAGCTCGATGAAGGCAGTAACATGAGCACGGACAGAGGGGGTGCCCAAGAAGGACAGCAATCTGGCAGTCATGCTCCCCCTGCTGCAGCATACTGCCAGGTTTGCTCCAGTGATGAGGAGGGAGGGGATGATGAGGTCACTGACTCAACGTGGGTGCCTGATAGGAGAGAGGAGGAGGAGGAGGAGGAGGAGGAGGCGGCGGCACATCACCAACGAGGCAGGATGCCCTCCAGGGGCCAGCCTAAGGGCAGCACATTGACTGCATCACACCCCAAAGCTCCACATGTGCAGGGCGCTGCAGTCTCTGCGCGTTATTCAAAAAGTTCTTTGGTGTGGGCCTTTTTTGAGACGAGTGCATCAGATCGCACCGCTGCTATTTGCAACATATGTCTCAAGCGTATCTCGCGTGGCCAAAACATCTCCCGCTTGGGTACCACATGCTTGACCAGACATATGTTGACCTGCCATGCAGTTCGTTGGCAAGCGTATCTAAAAGACCCACACCAAAGAACAAAGAGGATCTCTCCTTGCTCCTCATCAGCTGAGATTTCCAACCCCACTAGACCTTCAGTCCTCTCTGAGACCTGCAGTGAGAGGAATGAAGGTGTAGAATTAGGTGTGTCACAGCCAAGTACTTGTGGGCAATCTGCTTTTGGTACACCGACGTCAGATTGTACCAGGCAAATTTCCCTGCCCCAGCTGCTGCACCGCCGAAAGAAGTTTGCTCCCAGCCATCCACATGCCCAGCGGTTGAATGCTAGCTTGGCAAAATTGCTAGCACTTCAACTGCTGCCTTTTCAGTTGGTAGACTCTGCCCCCTTCCGTGAGTTTGTGGAATGTGCGGTTCCTCAGTGGCAGGTACCCAAACGCCACTTTTTCTCACGGAAGGCGATTCCGGCTCTCTACCGGCATGTGGAAGGCAATGTCCATGCCTCGCTGGACAGGGCGGTCAGCGGTAAGGTGCATATTACCGCTGACTCATGGTCCAGCAGGCATGGACAGGGACGTTACCTAAGTTTCACGGCGCATTGGGTGACTCTGCTGGCAGCTGGGAAGGATGCAGGACAAGGTGCAGTAGTGTTGGAGGTTGTTCCGCCACCACGCCTCCAAAATGCTGATTGTGACACACCTCTCTCCTCCACCCCCTCCTCTTCTTCTTCCTCCATGGCCTCTTCCTCGGAACTAGCGGTGCTCCGTAGGCGTTCAAGGGGCTACGCAAGTACGCAGGCCAAAAGATGCCATGCGGTGCTTGAGCTGGTGTGCTTGGGGGACAGGAGCCACACTGGGGCAGAGGTTCTGTCAGCTCTGCAGGGGCAGGTTCAGAGGTGGTTGACGCCACGCCAACTTAAGGCAGGAATGGTGGTTTGCGACAATGGCACCAACCTCCTCTCTGCCCTCCGACAGGGACAAATGACCCATGTGCCCTGTTTGGCTCACGTCCTTAACTTGGTGGTGCAGCGGTTCTTGGGCAGGTACCCGGGCTTACAGGATGTCCTGAGGCAGGCCAGGAAAGTCTGTGTGCATTTCCGCCGGTCATATAATGCCAGTGCTCGGCTGACGGACCTCCAAAAGGAGTTTAACCTGCCCAAGAACCGCCTAATCTGTGACATGCCCACCAGGTGGAACTCAACGTTGGCCATGCTGCAGCGGCTGCACACGCAGCAGAGGGCCATCAATGAGTACCTGTGCGACTATGGCACCAGGACAGGGTCAGGGGAGCTTGGTTTTTTTTCCCCACGCCAGTGGGCCATGATCAGGGATGCATGCACTGTCCTGTTACCATTCGAGGAGGCCACGAGGATGGTGAGCAGTGACAGTGCATGCATCAGTGACACTGTCCCCCTTGTCCACCTGTTGGAGCACACGCTGCGTGGAATAATGGACAGGGCACTTGAGGCAGAACAGAGGCAGGAAGAGGAGGACTTCCTTAGCTCTCAAGGCCCCCTTTATCCAGACAGTGTTCCTGCATGCCCGCCGATCACACAGGAAGAGGACGAGGAGGAAGAGGAGGAGGAGGAGGAGGAAGATTGTGTCAGTATGGAGGTGGAGCCTGGCACTCAGCATCAGCAGCAGTCTTTAAGGGATCAGTCCCAAGAAACACATGGACTTGTACGTGGCTGGGAGGAGGTGGCTGCGGACCATGTCGTTCTTAGTGACCCAGAGGACTCCGGACCGAATGCCTCAGCAAACCTACGCTGCATGGCCTCCCTGATCCTGCAAAGCCTGCGTAAGGATCCTCGTATTCGTGGTATCAAGGAGAAGGACCAATACTGGCTGGCAACCCTCCTTGATCCACGTTACAAGGGTAAGGTTGCGGACCTTATCTTGCCATCGCAGAGGGAGCAGAGGATGAAACATCTTCGGGAGGCCTTGCAGAAAGGTCTGTGCAACGCGTTCCCAGAGACTGGGAGGTTACAAACTCCTGTTTCTGGACAACGTGTTGCTGAGGCTTCGGTCAGTCAAAGAAGGAGCGGTGGAGAAGGTGGCCGTCTGACCGATGTGTTCAGACAATTTTTTGGTCCGCAGCCCCAAGGTATGATCGGTTCCAGCAACCATCGCCAGCGTCTGTTTTACATGGTGCAGGAATACCTAGGGGCAAGATCAGACTTGGACACCTTTCCCACCGAAAATCCTCTGGGTTACTGGGTCTTGAGGATGGATCACTGGCCAGAGCTTGCACAGTATGCAATTGAGCTACTGGCCTGTCCTGCATCCAGCGTTCTTTCGGAACGCACATTCAGTGCTGCTGGAGGCGTGGTAACCGATCACAGGGTGCGTCTGTCCACCGACTCGGTCGATCGGCTGACCTTCATAAAAATGAATGAGTCTTGGATCACCACCAGCTACCAAGCACCTGATGCTGATGTAACCGAATAATTTTTTTTTAAATCTCAGATCCCTTCAAAGACTGCCTATGCTGATGCTGAGTGACTATCCCTGAGTAATTATCCTCTTCCTCCTCAATCATCACGCTGATAGCTTGTAAGAACATTTTTGGTTCTGGGCGCCACCACCAGTGCCTAAGGCACAATTTTTCAGCCCCTGTTTAACAGGGGCGTGTAATTACAATTTTTGATGTAATACTTTGCAGCAGGGCTCGTTCCTGCATTCCAACTAGAGTGTCTGTGAGGGGTTGCAGTGTTGTGGCACCAGCACCAGTGCCTAAGGCCCAATTTTTCTGCCCCTGTCTAACAGGGGCGTGTAATTACAATTTTTGATGCAATACTTTGCAGCAGGGCTCGTTCCTGCGTTCCAACTAGAGTGTCTGTGAGGGGTTGCAGTGTTGTGGCACCAGTGCCTAAGGCCCAATTTTTCTGCCCCTGTCTAACAGGGGCGTGTAATTACAATTTTTGAAGCAATACTTTGCAGCAGGGCTCGTTCCTGCGTTCCAACTAGAGTGTCTGTGAGGGGTTGCAGTGTTGTTGCACCAGCACCAGTGCCTAAGGCCTAATTTTTCAGCTCCTGTTCAACAGGGGCATGTAATTACAATTCTTGATCTAATATTTCACAGCAGGGCCCTGTGAGGGCTTACAGTGTTGTGGCCACAGCAACACCTAAGGCCCAAATTTCTGCTGAGTATATAGGGCAGGACCCTACTTTCAAACATCTAACTTACAAACGACTCCTACTTGCAAACGGAAGGAGACAACAGGAAGTGAGATGAAATCTACCCCTAGGAAGGGAAATTCTCTCCTGTAAGAGTTAATATGGGAAAACAATTTCTCCTTTCCACTGATGCTTTATCACCAATCCTTGTTCCACAAAAAAACCCAAATTTTCAAAAAACATTTTTCATTGGGACAAAAAAGTGAGGTGAAATCTTCTGAAGAGGAGGAAAGACAGCAAAACAAATGTCACAGGGGTGATAACCCTTCCCTATGTTTTCCAAAAAGCTTAGAAAAGATTTTTTGGCTGGAGCTAAACACGTTAAAAATGTTCAAAATTACAAACAGATTCTACTTAACAACAAACCTACAGTCCCTGTCTTGTTTGCACCGCCTGTATACTGCTGTTCAGAGTATATAGGGCCTGGTGGCCCCACACCTTTCCTTATTTTAATTTGGGTGCGGGGTTCCCCTTAATATCCATACAAGACCCAAAGGGCCTGGTAATGGACTGGGGGGTACCCATGCCGTTTGTCTCACTGATTTTCATCCATATTGCCATGACCCGACATGACATTAAACCCGCAAGCAGTTTTAAATGAGATTTTTTCCTTTAAAAATGACATTTGGTGCAGGGACTGTTCTAAACATGGGAAACACGCGCCACTTTACAGGCATACTATAGACACCCCCCAGGTACGATATTTAAAGGAATATTTCACTTTTTTTTTTTTTACTTTAAGCATCATTAAAATCACTGCTCCCGAAAAAACAGCCGTTTTTAAAAGTTTTTTTTGCATTGATACACGTCCCCTGGGGTAGGACCCGGGTCCCCAAACCCTTTTTAGGACAATACCATGCAAATTAGCCTTTAAAATGAGCACTTTTGATTTCGAACGTTCGAGTCCCATAGACGTCAACGGGGTTCTAACGTTCGTGCGAACTTTCGGTCCGTTCGCGGGTTCTGGTGCGAACCGAACCGGGGGGTGTTCGGCTCATCCCTAATTCCAACATAATATTGCAAAAGACTTATTCAAAACACCCACCACCAGCCCACAATCCACACATACATACATTGGTGACCATGTTCTGCTGGAAGCTGCATTTCAGTGTACACGATTAAACAAGATCAAAAAGAGTAGGTCAGCAGATGCTTCCAAATGATGTTTGCATGATCAGACAGGAACAATACACACACAACATTGACAGCATGGCCACATAAACCCACTTTTGATTGAAAAACTGCACAAGAATTTCATCAAATCTCCCAATATCATTCCTTCTCCATCACAACAAAAAACCTGACCTTCTCAGGCCAAATGAACCCCCCCCCCCTACTGCAAGCCTTTATATAAGAGAGGTTGTATTGTTAGCACACTGACACACCCAATAGAAGTACACGCCCACCAGTATCTTTCAATCTATCTCTTCATGTATGTCTAAAGTGATTGTACCTGATGAGCAGGAACACATAATACTATTCACAACTGTGTTAGCCTTGGCTATGTGCATCAAATCTCCAACTACAGGACAAAGATCAAAGTCCATTTGCATCCACATCAACAAAGCAACAGTTTTCTAAGCACATGTACCTGTGCAGTGTAAACCCTAAAATTTCAAATGTCCAAGTCCCTGGGCATGATTAGTGCTAATAAACATTAACATCAGTCCCTGGCTGCAATGAGCTTCCAATATAAAGTCCAAAATGAACTTTCTTACATTAGAACCTATTTCGACAGGAGACAAATAAATTGCCAGCATGTCTTTAGATTGTGGTGAGAAACCCACATAGGGAGAACATATAAACTTCAACACAAGCATTAGTATGTTGGGGAATTGAACCAACATCCCAGGTGCTGCTAGACAGGACTGCTACCCACTTAGCCACCAGGCATCCCCGAGCATGGTGTCTGCATCTCTGTGGTGTGAACCAGCCCTAAGTCCATAGCCATGCTCAGTGTCACAAGCAATATACAGTATATTGGCGCAAGTATTGGGATGCCTGCCTTTAAACACACATGAACTGTAATGGCATCCCAGTATTAGTATTGGGTTCAAAACTCATTTGGCCCACCCTTTGCAGCTATAACAGCTTCAAATCTTCTTGTCCACAAGGTTTAGGAGTGTGTCTATGGGAATGTTTGACCATTCTTCCAAGTGCATTTGTGAGGTCAGGCACTGATGTTGGATGAGAAGGCCTGACCTACAGTCTCCTCTCTAATTTATCCCCAAGGTGTTCTGTTGTGTTGAGCTCAGGACTCTGTGCAGGTCAGTCAAGTTCCTCCACCCCAAAATCACTCATCCATGTCTTTATGGACCTTGCTTTGTGCACTGGTCCAAATGATTTGGTGGAGGGGGATTATGGTGCGAGGTTGTTTTTATGGAACCCTCCTACACATAACTACTACAATTAGACATAGTTATAGGACCTGGGAGATGAGACAACTTCTCCACATGCAGTAACATGGTTGGGATTTGAACCCAGATCCTCAGAGATACTAAGCAGAAGTTCTAACCTCTAAGCAACAGAGCTGCCACGTGTGAGACCCTCCTACGCATAAATACACATAAAAACACATAAATACTGCATTTCTATGGACATACAGGTGATGGAATTACATTACTCAAGAGTTATTCTTCTTGATTTATTCTGTGATATTTGGTGTTTTTTTGTGGGTGAGAGTAGAATATTACCCTCACATTTTTGGGAATGACATTTTGATTTCTGATGTTGGTACATATCACATTTTTTGGGCTCAAATTATGAATATTTGGAAATAATAAAAAGCACAAAAAATTGTGATTCATTTTAAATTTTCATCAGCAATGGTATTGTTTGTGGATTATAAAGACACCTGTGTGAGTTTTGGGTAAAGATTGTTGTGAGATGGAGAGTAACAAGTGAAAGTGACAGAGAAAAATATATTTTACCAAAACATCAAAACATTCCACATTCTAGTATTCTTAAAATCAAAATATTTTAAGTAGAAGCAACAATGTTGCAAAGGAAAATTTATTTCACAGAAAGATACATTTCATCTCAACATTAAAAGGTTTTTTGTGAAACTTAGAATTGTTCCATTAGAATCAATGACTGAAACTTCATTTGGACTAAATTAGAGCAGATTTTAACTCCCAAAAAATGCTCTCTAATTAGCTCTCATTTTGGTATTTACTATACCTCCAGGTAAAAAAGACACTTGAGTTAAAATGAGAGTTATTTTCAGGTCTGAGCATGCTCAGTTGTGTTGGCACCTAGTTGTCCAAAACAGGAAATTTTTCACTTTTCAGACTTTTAAAGATATTTCAGTGTAGAAATCACTTTTTCACACAGTTTAAAAGCAGATAATCTTTAAATAATATACCGCATATTTCAGTACCATTTAGGCAATAATATCATGCTCTAAACATTATTTCCATGTGCAATTCCCTAGGTTTTAGCAGAGTAAGGGTTTGGGCGCGATTTAGTTTCAGGGAGCAATAGTAAATTCAATTTTGGGAGTATTTTCTCACCAGCGCTATAGTGAATACCGTTTTAGCGCGAATTAGCGCTATTAGCACTAATTCACGCTAAATTGCCACGAATTAGCGCTAATTTGTGGCAATTTGCGCGAATTAGCGCTATAGTAAATGACCCCCATTGTTACAGTTATGGTGGAAGTAGTTGGAACACTGGTGGTTGTGTTTATGGGTATGGGGTTGCTAAACAGCAGGCGCTTAGTAGGTGGCTTACTCTTCTTATTCTGCACACTGGCAGTATTAGCAGCTTCTCCAATTACACTGCTTGTTCTTTTTAGTTTAATAGGTGGGCTGCTCTACTGACTACTCGCACTGCTTTCTCTCCTCCTGATAACAGCTCTGCTGGACATCTGTCCATGGTCAGAAGAAATAACAATACATGTCATATCTACTGCTGGACTGGTGGTGGTGCTGCTGCTGCTTGTGCTGGTACCAAGAGCGCTTTTGCTCAATGTGTGAGCAGTTTGACTCTGAGAAGGCTCCATCATAAAAACACAGCCAGAGCCTGTCCTCCTCAATCAAACAACTGTGACACTGTCTGAAACAGTTCCTCCACTTCACACACAGCTGTCTGATGATAGGTGAAGTGCTTGACTGACTACCTAGCCCCACCCTACTACCTTTATGATTGCAATAAGTGTATACAAGACAAAGATGTCATGGAAAAAAAAATAATTGACAACTAGTATTGACTACTAGATTAAGACAGAGAGTCTATTCAAGGCAAATAGAAAGGTGCACCTCTCCACACCACAAGACACTCTCTCTATCTGTGGTAAACCCTGCCAGGAGGATTAGCTTTATATAGATCATAGCCCCACCCCCAATGAGAAATGAAAAAAGCTGATTGGACAATTCCGATTGGACGTTTTGTTTTGAATATGTTTCATTCAATTCGAATCAAATTTGAAGCAAATTTCTGAAATGTAGGACATGTTCATGCAATTAAGCAATTCATACAATTATGAATTCTTCAATCAGGCATGCTGACAACTTCCTTGTTGCGATAACTATAAATTAAATAAGATGTGTGTGTTTTTGCACTGGTACACTGCAAGTCTGAGAAGTTGATGTGACAGATGTATATATCCATCTTCCAAAATATCAAATTCGAATAGAAAAGATTAGAATATAATAGAAAAACAGTAAAATTTAATAGAATAAAATAGGAAGAATATACAACCATATTCTGACATTTGAATTTTGAATAGAATACATTCGAATTTACATTTATTATATATATTATATATAAAATATTCGGAAATTCGAATGTCATAAGGAATTAATTTGAATAGAAAAGATTGGAATATAAAATAATAGAAATCAATAGACTAAAAAAAAAAATAGAAAAGAATAGAATAAAATATAATATATATTATATTTTATTCTATTCTGTTCTATTGTTTTTCTAGTCTATTCTTTTCTATTGAAATCTTTTCTATTCTAATTGATTCTATAAGACCTTCGAATGACGGAAGATGGTTATATATATATATATTATAATATTTTTTCTGTTCTAATAAACTATTGTTTTTCTATGCTATTCTTTTTTATTCTAATCTTTTCTATTCGAATTTCAAATTAATTCTATAGGAAATTCGAATTTCGGAAGGGGGATATATATATATATATATATATATATATATATAACCATTTTCCGAAATTCGAAGTTCATATAGTATGAAAAATAATTTGAATAGAAAAGATTGGAATAGAATAGAAAAGGATAGCATAGAAAAATAGTTTAGAACAGAAAAAGTAATATACCGTACATTATTTTTTCTGTTCAGATCGATTGTTCTGCTATTCCTTTCTATTCAATTAGAATCTTTTTCTATTTGAATTCAAATTCATTCTATATGAAATTCGAATATTGAAAAATGGTTCTATATAATATGTTTTCTGTTCTGTTCTATTGTTTTTCTATGCAATTCTTTTTTATAATATTCTTTTTTATTCTAATCTTTTCTATGCAAATTCGATTTAATCCTATATGAAATTCAAATTTCGGAAAATGGTTATCTATCTATCTATCTATCTATCTAGCTATTAGGGATGAGCTTCGAGTTCGAGTCAAACTCATGTTCGACTCAAACATTGGCTGTTCGCAAGTTTGCCGAACAGCCAACAATTTGGGGTGTTTGTGGCAAATTCGAATGCCGCGGAACACCCTTTAAAAGTCTATGGGAGAAATCAAAAGTGCTAATTTTAAAGGCTTATATGCAAGTTATTGTCATAAAAAGTGTTTGGGGACCTGGGTCCTGCCCCAGGGGACATGGATCAATGCAAAAAAACGTTTTAAAAACGGCCATTTTTTCGGGAGCAGTGATTTTAATAATGCTTAAAGTCAAACAATAAAAGTGCAATATCCCTTTAAATTTCGTAGCTGGGGGGTGTCTATAGTATGCCTGTAAAGGGGCGCATGTTTCCCGTGTTTAGAACAGTCTGACAGCAAAATGACATTTCAAAGGAAAAAAGCCATTTAAAACTACTCTCGGCTATTGCATTGCCGGTCCGACAATACACATAGAAGTTCATTGATAAAAACGGCATGGGAATTCCCCACAGGGGAACCCCGAACCAAAATTAAAAAAAAAAAAGACGTGGGGGTCCCCCTAAATTCCATACCAGGCCCTTCAGGTCTGGTATGGATATTAAGGGGAACCCCGGCCAAAATTAAAAAAAAATGATGTGGGGGTCCCCCTAAATTCCATACCAGACCCTTCAGGTCTGGTATGGATTTTAAGGGAATCCCCGCACCCCCCCAAAAAAAACCCATACCAGACCCTTATCTGAGCACGCAACCTGGCAGGCCACAGGAAAAGAGGGGGGACGAGAGAGCGCCCCCCCTCCTGAACCGTACCAGGCCACATGCCCTCAACATTGGGAGGGTGCTTTGGGGTAGCCCCCAAAACACCTTGTCCCCATGTTGATGAGGACAAGGGCCTCATCCCCACAACCCTGGCCGGTGGTTGTGGGGGTCTGCGGGTGGGGGGCTTATCGGAATCTGGAAGCCCCCTTTAACAAGGGGACCCCCAGATCCCGGCCCCCCCATGTGAAATGGTAAGGGGGTACCCTACCATTTCACTAAAAAAGTGTCAAAAATGTTAAAAATGACAAGAGACAGTTTTTGACAATTCCTTTATTTAAATGCTTCTTCTTTCTTCTATCTTCCTTCATCTTCTTCTTCTTCTTCTTCTTCTTCTTCTTCTTCTGGTTCTTCTGGTTCTTCCTCCGGCATTCTCGTCCAGCATCTCCTCCGTGGCATCTTCTATCTTCTTCTCCTCGGGCCGCTCCACACCCATGGCATGGGGGTAGGCTCCCGCTCTTCTCTTCATCTTCTCTTCTTCATCTTCTTCATCTTCTTCTTTTCTTCTCTTCTTCTCTTCTTCTCTTCTTCATCTTCTTCTCCGGGCCGCTCTGCACCCATGCTGGCATGGAGGGAGGCTCCCGCTGTGTGACGGTGTCTCCTTTTCTGACGGTTCTTAAATCATGGGGGGCAGGGCCACCCGGTGACCACGCCCCCTCTGATGCACAGGACATGACGGGACTTCCCTGTGGCATTCCCCGTGACGTCACAGGGAAGTCCCGTCAAGTCACCGTGCCCCTGTTATTTAAGAACCGTCAGATGAGGAGACGCGGTCACTCAGCGGGAGCCTCCCTCCATGCCAGCATGGATGCGGAGCGGCCCGGAGAAGAAAATGAAGAAGATGAAGCAGAGAAGAAGATGAAGAAGAAGAAGATGAAGAAGAGAAGAAGATGAACAGAAGAGCGGGACCCTCCCCCCATGCCATGGGTGCGGAGCGGCCCGAGGAGAAGAAGATAGAAGACGCCACGGAGGAGATGCTGGACGAGAACGCCGGAGGAAGAACCAGAAGAGCCAGAAGAACCAGAAGAAGAAGATGAAGATGATGAAGGAAGATAGAAGAAAGAAGCATTTAAATAAAGGAATTGTCAAAAACTGTCTCTTGTCATTTTTAACATTTTTGACAGTTTTTTAGTGAAATGGTAGGGGTACTTTTTTACCCCCTTACCATTTCACACAGGGGGGCCGGGATCTGGGGGTCCCCTTGTTAAAGGGGGCTTCCAGATTCCGATAAGCCCCCCGCCCACAGACCCCCACAACTACCGGCCCTTGTTCTCATCAACATGGGGACAAGGTGTTTTGGGGGCTACCCCAAAGCACCCTCCCAATGTTGAGGGCATGTGGCCTGGTACAGTTCAGGAGGGGGCCGCTCTCTCATCCCCCCTCTTTTCCTGCGGCCTGCCAGGTTGCGTGCTCGGATAAGGGTCTGGTATGGATTTTTGGGGGGACCCCACACTTTTTTTGTTTTTTTTTGGCGCGGAGTTCCCCTTAATATCCATACCAGACCTGGAATTTAGGGGGACCCCCACGTCATTTTTTTTTTTTTTTTAATTTTGGCTCGGGGTTCCCCTGTGGGGAATTCCCATGCCGTTTTTATCAATGAACTTCTATGTGTATTGTCGGACCGGCAATGCAATAGCCGCGGGTAGTTTTAAATGGCTTTTTTTACTTTGAAATGTCATTTTGCTGTCAGACTGTTCTAAACACGAGAAACATGCGCCCCTTTACAGGCATACTATAAACACCCCCAGCTATGAAATTTAAAGGGATATTACACTTTTTATTGTTTGACTTTAAGCATTATTAAAATCACTGCTCCTGAAAAAACGGCCGTTTTAAAAACTTTTTTTGCATTGATCCATGTCCCCTGGGGCAGGACCCAGGTCCCCAAACACTTTTTATGACAATAACTTGCATATAAGCCTTTAAAATTAGCACTTTTTATTATTTATGTTCGTGTCCCATAGACTTTAACGGTGTTCGCGTGTTCAAACAAACTTTTTTCCTGTTCGCATGTTCTGGTGCGAACCGAACAGGGGGGTGTTCGGCTCATCCCTACTATCTATCTATC